>NW_027370411.1:0-36141 GCF_046119375.1 Phyllobates terribilis | reverse complement strand
AAGAAAACCAGTAGGGCCTGAGTCAGGCCAAGGCCAAAGCCAGTAGGGTCCGAGACAACCAGTAGAGCCCGAGACAGGCCAAGGCCAAAGCCAGCAGGGCCCGAGACGACCAGTAAGGCCCGAGACAGAACAAGGCAAAAGTCAGGAAAGCCTGAGACAACCAGTAGGGCTTGAGACAGGTCTAGGTCAAGCCAGCAACGCCCGAGAAAACCAGTGGGGCCCTAGACAAGCCAAAGCCAGCAGAGCCCCAGACAATCAGTAGGGCTTGAGACAAGCCAAAGCCTACAGTGCTCGAGACAACCAATAGGGCCTCAGACAGGCCAAGGCTTCAGCCTGCAGTGCCCGAGAGAAGTAGTAGGGCTTGAGACAAGCCAAGGCCAAAGCCAGCAGGACCCAAGACAACAATTAGGGCCCGATAAAAGCCAAGGCCAAAGCCAGAAGGGCCCAAGACAACCAGTAGGGCCTGAGACAAGCCAAGGTTAAAGCCAGTAGGGCCCGAGACAACCAGTAGGACCCAAGAAAAGCCAAAACTAAAAGCCAGAAGGGCCCGAGACGACCAGTAGGGCCTGAGACAAGCCATAGCCAAATCTAGCAGGGCCCGAGGCAGGCCAAAGCCAGGACGGCCCGAGACAACCAGTTGGGCCCAAGAAAATCCAAGGTCTAAGCAAGCAGGGCACAAGACAACTAGTAGGGCCTGGGACAAGCCAAGGCCAAAGTCATCAGGGCCCAAGACAACCAGTAGGGCCCGAGACAGGTCTAGTCCAATCCAGCAAGGCCCAAGACAACCAGTAGGGCACTAGACAAGCCAAGGCCAAAGCCAGCAGGGCACCAGATAATCAGTAGCGCTTGAGACAAGCCAAAGCCTACTGTGCCCGAGACAGGCCAAGGCTAAAGCCCACAGTGCCTGAGACAAGAAGTAGGGCCTGAGACAGTCCAAGACTAATGCCAGCAGGGCACGAGACTGGCAAAAGCTAAAGCGAGCAGGGCCTGCGACAACCAGTAGGACCTGAGACAAGCCAAAGCCAAATCTAGCAGGGCCCGAGACAGGCCAAAGCCAGGAGGGCCCCAGATAAGCATTTGGGCCCAAGAAAATCCAAGGTCTAAGCCAGCAGGGCTCAAGACAACTAGTAGGGCCTGGGACAAGCCAAGGCCAAAGTCAGCAGGGCCCGAGACAACCAGTAGAGTCTGAGACAAGCCATAGCTAGCAGGGCCCAAGACAACCAGTAGGGCCCGAGACAGGTCTAGTCGAAGCCAGCAAGGCCCAAGACAACCAGTAGGACCCTAGACAAGCCAAGGCCAAAGCCAGTAGGGCCCGAGACAACCAGTATGGTGCAACACAAGCCATGCCAAAATCCAGCCGGCCCCTGACAACCAGTAGGGCCCGAGACAAAAGAAGGCCAAAACTAGCAGGGCCCAAGAAAACCAGTAGGACCCAAGACAGCCAAAGCCAGAAGGGCCCGACACAGGCCAAGGCCATAGCCAGCAGGGCCCGGGACAGACCAAGGCCAAAGTCTGCAGGGCCCGCCACAGGCCAAGGCCAAAGCCAGCAGAGCCCGAGACAACAAGTAAGGCCCGAGACAGAGCAAGGCAAAAGTCAGGAAAGCCTGAGACAGCCAGTAGGGCTTGAGACAGGTCTAGGCCAAGCCAGCAAGGCCCGAGACAACCAGTAGGGCCCGAGACAGGTCTAGTCCAAGCCAGGAAGGCCCAATATAACCAGTAGGGCCCTAGACAAGCCAAGGCCAAAGCCAGCAGGGCCCCAGACAATCAGTAGGGCTTGAGACAAGCCAAAGCCTACAGTGCCCGAGACAACCAATAGGGCCCGTGACAGGCCAAGGCTTAAGCCACCAGTGCCCGAGACAAGTAGTAGGGCCTGAGACAGACCAAGACCAATGCCAGCAGGGCACGAGACTGGCTAAAGCCAGCAGGGCCCGCGACAACCAGTAGGACCCGAGACAACCAAGGCCACAGTCAGCAGGGCTCGAGACAACCAGTAGGGCCCAAAACAGGCCAAGGCCAAAGGTCCGAAACAACCAGTATGGCCCAAGACAGGCCAAGGCCAAAGCCAGCAAGGCACGAGACTGGCTAAAGCTAAAGCAAGCAGGGCCCACGACAACCAGTAGGACCCGAGACAAGCCAAGGCTACAGTCAGCAGGGCTCGAGACAACCAGTAGGGCCCAAAACAGTCCAAGGCCAAAAGCCTGAAACAACCAGTAGTGCCCGAGACAGGCCAAAGCCAGCTGGGCCCGAGAAAACCAGATGACCTGAGACAAGCCAAGGCCAAAGCCAGAAGAGCCTGGACAACCAGTAGGGTGTGAGACAATCCAAGGTTAAAGCCAGCAGAATCCGAGACAACCAGTAGGACCCGAGACTAGCCAAAGCCAATGCCAGAAGGGCCCGAGACAACCAGTAGGGCTCGAGACAAGCCAAGGCCAAAGCCAGCAGGACCCGAGACAACAAGTAGGGCCCGTTAAAAGCCAAGGCCAAAGCCAGAAGGGCCCGAGACAACCAGTAGGGCTCAAAACAGGCCAAGGCCAGAGGTCCGAAACAACCAGTAGGGCCCGAGACAGGCCAAGGCCAAAGCCAGCAGGGCCCGAGACAACCAGTAGGGCTTGAGACAAGCCAAAGCCAGCAGGACCTGAGACAAGTAGGGCCCGAGAAAAGCCAAGGCCAAAGCCAGCAGGGCCCGAGACAACCAGTATGGTGCAAGACAAGTCATGCCAAAAGCCTGCAGGGACCATGACAACCAGTAGGGCCCGAGACAGAAGAAGGCCAAATCTAGCAGGGCCCAAGAAAACCAGTAGGACCCGAGACAGCCAAAGCCAGAAGGGCCCGACACAGGCCAAGGCCAAAGCCTGCAGGGCCTGGGACA
The DNA here is from genome assembly GCF_046119375.1 of Phyllobates terribilis. Classification (NCBI taxonomy): domain Eukaryota; kingdom Metazoa; phylum Chordata; class Amphibia; order Anura; family Dendrobatidae; genus Phyllobates; species Phyllobates terribilis. Next base: position 33,272 of record NW_027370411.1, on the reverse strand, counting down.
GAACAAGGCCAAAGTCTGCAGGGCCCGAGACAGGCCAAGGCCAAAGCTAGCAGGGCTCGGGACAAGCCAAAGCCAATGCTAGCAAGGCCCAAAACAACCGACACAGGCCAAGGCTAAAGACAGCAGGGCCCGAGACAACCAGTAGGGCCCGAGACAGGACAAAGCCAGCAGGGCACGAGACAGGCCAAGACCAAAGCCAACAGAGCCCAATACAACGAGTAGGACCTGAAACAACCAGTGGTGCCCAAAACAGGCCTAGGCCAAAGGCCCAAGACAACCGGTAGGGCCCGAAACAGGCGAAGGCCAAAGCCAGCAGGCCCCGAGAAAAGCCAAGGTCAAAGCCAGCTGGACCCAAGATAACGAGTAGGGCCCGAAAAAAGCCAAGGTCAAAGCCAGCTGGACCCAAGACAACCAGTAGAGCCCGAGACAAGCCAAGACCAAAGCCAGAAGGGCCCGAGACAACCAATAGGGTCTGAGACAAGCCAAGGTCAAAGCCAGCAGGGTCCGAGACAACCAGTAGGACCCGAGACAAGCCAAAGCCAATGCCAGAGGGCCCGAGCCAACCGGTAGGGCGCGAGACAAGCCAAGGCCAAAGCCAGCAGGGCCCGAGACAACAAGTAGGGCCCGAGAAAAGCCAAGGCCAAAGCCAGCAGGACCTGAGGCTACCAGTAGGGTGCAAGACAAGCCATGGCAAAATCCAGCAGGGCTCGTGACATCCAGTAATGCCCGAGACAGAACAAGGCATAAGTCAGCAAAGCCCGAGACAACCAGTAGGGCTCGAGACACGTCTAGGCCAAGCCAGCAAGGCCCGAGACAACTAGTAGGGTCCGAGACAGGTCTAGTCTAAGCCAGCAAGGCCCGAGACAACCAGTAGGGCCCTAGACAAGCCAAGGCCAAAGCCAGCAGGGCCACAGACAATGAGTAGGGCTTGAGACAAGCCAAAGCCTACAGTGCCCGAGACAACAAATAGGGCCCGACATAGACCAAGGCTAAAGCCAGCAGGGCCCAATTCAAGTAGTAGGGCCTGAGACAGGCCAAGATCAATGCCAGCAGGGTAGGAGACTGGCTAAAGCTAAATCGAGCAGGGCCCGCGACAACCAGTAGGACCCGAGACAAGCCCAGGCCACAGTCAGCAGGGCCCGAGACAACCAGTAGGGCCCAAAACAGGCCAAGGCTTAAGGCCCGAAACACCCAGTAGGACCTGAGACAGGCCAAGGCCAAAGCCAGCAGGGCCCGAGACAACCAGTAGGGCTTGAGACATGCCAAGGCCAAAGCCAGCAGAACCTGAGACAAGTAGGGCCCGAGAAAAGCCAAGGCCAAAGCCAGCAGGGCCCGAGACAACCAGTATGGTGCAAGACAAGTCATTCCAAAAGCCAGCAGGGACCATGACAACCAGTAGGGCCCGAGACAGAAGAAGGCCAAATCTAGCAGGGCCCAAGAAAACCAGTAGGACCCGAGACAGCCAAAGCCAGAAGGGCCCGAGACAGGCCAAGGCCAAAGCCTGCAGGGCCTGGGACAGAACAAGGCCAAAGTCTGCAGGGCCCGAGACATGCCAAGGCCAAAGCTAGCAGGGCCCGGGACAAGCCAAAGCCAATGCTAGCAAGACCCAAAACAACCGACACAGGCCAAGGCTAAAGACAGCAGGGCCCGAGACAACCAGTAGGGCCCGAGACAGGACAAAGCCAGCAGGGCACGAGACAGGCCAAGACCAAAGCCAACAGAGCCCAAGACAACGAGTAGGACCTGAAACAACCAGTGGTGCCCAAAACAGGCCTAGGCCAAAGGCCCGAGACAACCGGTAGGGCCCGAAACAGGCGAAGGCCAAAGCCAGCAGGCCCCGAGAAAAGCCAAGGTCAAAGCCAGCTGGACCCAAGATAACGAGTAGGGCCCGAAAAAAGCCAAGGTCAAAGCCAGCTGAACCCATGACAACCAGTAGAGCCCGAGACAAGCCAAGACCAAAGCCAGAAGGGCCCGAGACAACCAATAGGGTCTGAGACAAGCCAAGGTCAAAGCCAGCAGGGACCGAGACAACCAGTAGGACCTGAGACAAGCCAAAGCCAATGCAAGAAGGGCCCGAGGCAACCGTTGGGGCGCGAGACAAGCCAAGGCCAAAGCCAGCAGGGCCTGAGACAACAAGTAGGGCCCGAGAAAAGCCAAGGCCAAAGCCAGCAGGACCCGAGGCTACCAGTAGGTTGCAAGACAAGCCATGGCAATATCCAGCGGGGCCCGTGACATTCAGTAATGCCCGAGACAAACAAGGCAAAAGTCAGCAAAGCCCGAGACAACCAGTAGTGCTCGAGACAGGTCTAGGCCAAGCCAGCAAGGCCCGAGACAACTAGTAGGGTCCGAGACAGGTCTAGTCTAAGCCAGCAAGGCCCGAGACAACCAGTAGGGCCCTAGACAAGCCAAGGCCAAAGCCAGCAGGGCCCCAGACAATCAGTAGGGCTTGAGACAAGCCAGAGCCTACAGTGCCCGAGACAACCAATAGGGCCCGACACAGGCCAAGGCTATAACAAGCAGGGCCCGAGACAAGTAGTAGGGCCTGAGACAGGCCAAGGTCAATTCCAGCAGGGTAGGAGACTGGCTAAAGCCAGCAGGGCCCGCGACAACCAGTAGGACCCGAGACAAGCCCAGGCCACAGTCAGCAGGGCCCGAGACAACGAGTAGGGCCCAAAACAGGCCAAGGCCAAAGGCCCAAAGCAACCAGTAGGGCCCGAGACAGGCCAAGGTCAAAGCTAAAAGGGCCTGAGACAACCAGTAGGACCCGAAACAGGCCAAGGCAAAAGCCAGAAGGGCCCGAGACAACCAGTAGGACCCAAGACAAGCCGAAGCCAATGCCAGAAGGGTCCGAGACAACCAGTAGGGCTCGAGACAAGCCAAGGCCAAAGCCAGCAGGACCCGAGATAAAAAGTAGGACCCGAGAAAAGCCAAGGCCAAAGCCAGCAGGACAGGGACATCCAGTAAGGCCCGAGACAAGCCAAGGTCAAAGTCAGCAGTGCCCGAGACAACAAGTAGGGCCCCATAAAAGCCAAGGCCAAAGCCAGAAGGGCCCAAGACAACCAGCAGGGCCTGAGACAAGCCAAAGCCAAATCTAGCAGGTCCCGAGACAGGGCAAAGCCACGAGGGCCTGAGACAACCAGTTGGGCTCAAGAAAATCCAAGGTCTAAGCCAGCAGGGCTCAAGACAACTAGTAGGGCCTGAGACAGGCCAAGGCCAAAGTCAGCAAGGCCCGCGACAACCAGTAGGGTCTGAGACAAGCCATAGCTAGCAGGGCCCAAGACAACCAGTAGGGCCCTAGACAAGCCAAGGCCAAAGCCAGCCGGTCCCCAGACAATCAGTAGCGCTTGAGACAAGCCAAAGCCAACAATGCCCAAGACAACCATTAGGGCCCGAGACAGGCCAAGGCTAAAGCCCACAGTGACTGAGACAAGTAGTAGGGCCTGAGACAGGCCAAGACTAATGCCAGCCGGGCACGAGACTGGCTAAAGCTAAAGCCAGCAGGGCCCGCGACAACCAGTAGGACCCGAGACAAGCCAAGGCCACAGTCAGCAGGGCTCGAGACAACCAGTAGGGCCCAAAAGAGGCCAAGGCCAAAGGCAGCAGGGCTCGAGACAACCAGTAGGGCCCGAGACAGGCCAAGGCCAAAGCCAGCAGGGCCTGAGACAACCAGTAGGGCCCGAGACAAGCCAAGGCCAAAGCCAGAAGGGACCAAAACAACTGGTAAGGCCTGAGACAAGCCAAGGTTAAAGCCAGCAGGTTCCGAGACAACCAGTAGGACCCGAGAAAAGCCAAAGCCAATGCCAGAAGGGCCTGAGACAAACAGTAGAGCTCGAGACAAGCCAAGGCCAAAGTCAGCAGGACCCGAGACAACAAGTAGGGCCCGAAAAAAGCCAAGGCCAAAGCCAGAAGGGCCCGAGACAACCAGTAGGGCCTGAGTCAAGCCAAGGTTAAAGCCAGTAGGGCCCGAGACAACCAGTAGGACCCGAGACTAGCCAAGGCTAAAAGCCAGAAGGGCCCGAGATAACCAGTTGGGCCCAAGAAAATCCAAGGTCTAAGCCAGCAGGGCTCAAGACAACTAGTAGGGCCTGAGACAGGCCAAGGCCAAAGTCAGCAGGGACCGAGACAACCAGTAGGGTCTGAGACAAGCCATAGCTAGCAGGGCCCAAGACAACCAGTAGGGCCCGAGACAGGTCTAGTCCAAGCCAGCAGGGCCCGCGACAACCAGTAGGACCCGAGACAAGCCAAGGCCACAGTCAAGAGGGCTCGAGACAACCAGTAGGGCCCAAAACAGGGCAAGGCCAAAGGCCCGAAACAACCAGTAAGGCCCGAGACAGGCCAAGGCCAAAGACAGCAGGGCCTGAGACAACCAGTAGGACCCGAAACAAGCCAAGGCCCAAGCCAGAAGGACCCGAGACAACCAGTAGGACCCAAGACAAGCCGAAGCCAATGCCACTAGGGTCCGAGACAACCAGTAGGGCTCGAGACAAGCCAAGGCCAAAGCCAGCAGGACCCGTGATAAAAAGTAGGACCCGAGAAAAGCCAAGGCCAAAGCCAGCTGGACAGGGACATCCAGTAAGGCCCGAGACAAGCCAAGGTCAAAGTCAGCAGTGCCCGAGACAACAAGTAGGGCCCGATAAAAGTCAAGGCCAAAGCCAGAAGGGCACGAGACAACCAGTAGGGCCTGAGACAAGTCAAGCTTAAAGCCAGTAGGGCCCGAGACAACCAGTAGGACCCGAGATAAGCCAAGGCCAAAGCCAGAAGGGCCCGAGACAACCAGTAGGGCCTGAGACAAGCCAAAGCCAAATCTAGCAGGGCCCGAGACAGGCCAAAGCCAGGACGGCCCGAGACGACCAGTTGGGCCCAAGAAAATCCAAGGTCTATGCCAGAATGGCTCAAGACAACTACTAGGGCCCGAGACAAGCCAAGACCAAAGCCAGAAGGGCCCGAGACAACCAGTAGGGCCTAAGACAAGCCAAGGTCAAAGTCAGCAGGGTCCGAGACAACCAGTAGGACCCGAGACAAGCCAAAGCCAATGCCAGAAGGGCCCGAGACAACCAGTAGGGCTCGAGACAAGCCAAGGCCAAAGCCTGCAGGACCCGAGACAACAAGTAGGGCCCGATAAAAGCTAAAGCCGGAAGGGCCCGAGACAACCAGTAGGGCCTGAGACAAGCCAAGGTTAAAGTCAGTAGGGCCTGAGACAACCAATAGGACCCGAGACAAGCCAAGGCCAAAGCCAGAAGGGCCCGAGACAACCAGTAGGGCCTGAGACAAGCCAAAGCCAAATCTAGCAGGTCCCGAGACAGGCCAAAGCCAGGAGGGCCTGAGACAACCAGTTGGGCCCAAGAAAATCCAAGGTCTAAGCCAGCAGGGCTCAAGACAACAAGTAGGGCCTGAGAGAAGCCAAGGCCAAAGTCAGCAGGGCCCGAGACAACCAGTAGGGCCCGAGACAGGTCTAGTCCAAGCCAGCAAGGCCCAAGACAACCAGTAGTGCCCAAGACAAGCCAAGGCCAAAGCCAGCAGGTCCCCAGACAATCAGTAGCGCTTGAGACAAGCCAAAGCCAACAATGCCCAAGACAACCAATAGGGCCCGAGACAGGCCAAGGCTAAAGCCCACAGTGACTGAGACAAGTAGTAGGGCCTGAGACAGGCCAAGACTAATGCCAGCCGGGCTCGAGACTAGCTAAAGCTAAAGCCAGCAGGGCCCGCGACAACCAGTAGGACCCGAAACAAGCCAAGGCCACAGTCCAGAGGGCTCGAGACAACCAGTAGGGCCCAAAACAGGGCAAGGCCAAAGGCCCGAAACAACCAGTAGGGCCCGAGACAGGCCAAGGCCAAAGCCAGCAGGGCCCGAGACAACCAGTAGGGCTTGAGACAAGCCAAGGCCAAAGCCAGCAGGACCTGAGACAACAAGTAGGGCCCGAGAAAAGCCAAGGCCAAAGCCAGCAGGGCCAGAGACAAATAGTATGGTGCAAGACAAGTCATGCCAAAAGCCAGCAGGGCCCATGACAACCAGTAGGGCCCGAGACAGAAGAAGGCCAAAACTAGCAGGGTCCAAGAAAACCAGTAGGAGCCAAGACCGCCAAAGCCAGAAGGGCCCGACACAGGCCAAGGCCAAAGCCAGCAGGGACTGGGACAGAACAAGGCCAAAGTCTGCAGGGCCCGAGACAGGCCAAGGCCAAAGCTAGCAGTGCCCGGGATGAGCCAAAGCCAATGCCAGCAAGGCCCAAAACAACCGACACAGGCCAAGGCTAAAGACAGCAGGGCCTGAGATAACCAGTAGGGCCCGAGACAGGCCAAAGCCAGCAGGGCAAGAGACAGGCCAAGACCAAAGCCAACAGAGCCCAAGACAACCAGTAGGACCTGAAACAAGCAGGGGTGCCTAAAACAGGCCTAGGCCAAAGGCCCGAGACAAACGGTAGGGTCTGAAACAGGCGAAGGCCAAAGCCAGCAGGGCCTGAGACAACCAGTAGGACCCAAGACAATCCAAGGCTAAAGCCAGAAGGGCCCAAGACAACCAGTAGGGCCTGAGACCAGCCAAGGTTAAAGCCAGCAGGGTCCGAGACAAACAGTAGGACCCGAGACAAGTCAAAGCCAATGCCAGAAGGGCCTGAGACAACCAGCAGGGCTCGAGACAAGCCAAGGCCAAAGCCAGCAGGACTCGAGACAACAAGTAGGGCCCGATAAAAGCCAAGGCCAAAGCCAGAAGGGCCTGAGACAACCAGTAGGGCCTGAGACAAGCCAAGGTTAAACCCAATAGGGCCCGAGATAACCAATAGGACCCGAGACAAGCCAAGGCCAAAGCCAGAAGGGCCCGAGACAACCAGTAGGGCCTGAGACAAGCCAAAGCAAAATCTAGCAGGGCCCGAGACAGGCCAAAGTCAGGAGGGCCCGAGACAACGAGTTGGGCCCAAGAAAATCCAACGTCTAAGCCAGATGTCTAACAACTGGTAGGGCCTGAGACAAGCCAAGGCCAAAGTCAGCAGGGCCGGAGACAACCAGTAGGGTCTGAGACAAGTTATAGCTAGCACGGCCCAAGACAACCAGTAGGGCCCTAGACAAGCTAAGGCCAAAGCCAGCAGGGCCCCAGACAATCAGTAGGGTTTGAGACAAGCCAAAGCCTACAGTGCCCGAGACAACCAATAGGGCCCGAAACAGGCCAAGGATAAAGCCAGCAGTGCCAAGACAAGTAGTAGGGCCTGAGACAGGCCAAGACCAATGCCAGCAGGGCACGAGACTGGCTAAAGCTAAAGCCAGCAGGGCCCGCGACAACTAGTAGGACCCGAGAAAAGCCAAGGCCACAGTCAGCAGGGCTCGAGACAATCAGTAGGGCCCAAATCAGGCCAAGGCCAAAGGCCCAAAATAACCAGTAGGGCCCTAGACAGGCCAAGGCCAAAGCCAGCAGGGAACGAGACCGGCTAAAGCTAAAGCCAGCACGGACCACGACAACCAGTAGGACCCGAGACAAGCCAAGGCCACAGTCAGCAGGGCTCAAGACAACCAGTAGGGCCCAAAACAGGCCAAAGCCAAAGCCAGCAGGACCTGAGACAACCAGTAGGACCTGAGACAAGCCAAGACCAAAGCCAGAAGGGTCCGAGACAACCAGTAGGGCCTGAGACAAGCCAAGCTTAAAGCCAGCAGGGTCCGAGACAACCAGTAGAACCCGAGACAAGCCAAAGCCAATGCCAGAAAGGCCCGAGACAACCAGTAGGGCTCGAGACAAGCCAAGGCCATAGCAAGCAGGACCCGAGACAACAAGTAGGGCCCGATAAAAGCGAAGGCCAAAGCCAGAAGGGCCCGAGACAACCAGTAGCGCCTGAGACAAGCCAAGGTTAAAGCCAGTAGGGCCCGAGACAACCAGTAGGACCCGAGACAAGCCAAGGCTAAAAGCCAGAAGGGCCCAAGACAACCAGTAGGGCTTGAGACAAGCCAAAGCCAAATCTAGCAGGGCCCGAGACAGGCCAAAGCCAGGAGGGCCCGAGGCAACCAGTAGGGCCCGACAAAAGCCAAGGTCAAAGCCAGCTGGACCCAAGACAACCAGTAGGGCCCGAGACAAACCAAAGCCAATGCCAGAAGGGCCCGAGCCAATCGGTAGGGCTCGAGACAAGCCAAGTCCAAAGCCAGCAGGGCCCGAGACATCAAGTAGGGCCCGAGAAAAGCCAAGGCTAAAGCCAGCAGGGCCCGAGGCAACCAGTAGGGTGCAAGACAAGCTATGCCAAAATCCAGCAGGGCCCGTGACAACCAGTAGGGCCCGAGACAGAAGAAGGCCAAAGCCAGCAGGATCCGAAACAACCAGTAGGGCCTGAGACAAGCCAAGGTCAAAGCCAGCAGGGTCCGAGACAACTAGTAGGACCCAAGACAAGCCAATGCCAGAAGGGCCGAAGCCAACCGTTAGGGCCCGAGACAAGCCAAGGCCAAAGCCAGCTGGGCCCAAGACAACAAGTAGGGCCTGAGAAAAGCCAAGGCCAAAGCCAGCAGGGCCCGAGGCAACCAGTAGGGTGCGAGACAAGCCATGGCAAAATCCAGCAGGGCCCGTGACATCCAGTATGGCCCGAGACAGAAGAAGGCCAAAGCCAGCAGGACTCGAGATAAAAAGTAGGACCCGAGAAAAGCCAAGGCCAAAGCCAGCAGGACAGGGACATCCAGTAAGGCCCGAGACAAGCCAAGGTCAAAGTCAGCAGTGCCCGAGACAACAAGCAGGGCCCGATAAAAGCCAAGGCCAAAGCCAGAAGGGCCCGAGACAACCAGTAGGGCCTGAGACAAGCCAAGGTTAAAGCCAGTAGGGACCGAGACAACCAGTAGGACCCGAGACAAGCCAAGGCCAAAGCCAGCAGGACCCGAGATAAAAAGTAGGATCCGAGAAAAGCCAAGCCCAAAGCCCGCAGGACAGGGACATCCAGTATGGCCCGAGACAAGCCAAGGTCAAAGTCAGCAGTGCCCGAGACAACAAGTAGGGCCCAATAAAAGCCAAGGCCAAAGCCAGAAGGGCCAGAGACAACCAGTAGGGCCTGAGACAAGTCATGGTTAAAGCCAATAGGGCCCGAGACAACCAGTAGGACCCGAGATAAGCCAAGGCCAAAGCCAAAAGGGCCCGAGACAACCAGTAGGGCCTGAGACAAGCCAAAGCCAAATCTAGCAGGACCCGAGACAGGCCAAACCCAGCACGGCCCGAGATGACCAGTTGGGCCCAAGAAAATCCAAGGTCTAAGCCAAAATGGCTCAAGACAACTACTAGGGCCCGAGACAAGCCAAGACCAAAGCCAGAAGGGCCCGAGACAACCAGTAGGGCCTGAGACAAGCCAAGGTCAAAGTCAGCAGGACCCGAGACAACTAGTAGGGTCTGAGACAAGCCATAGCTAGCAGGGCCCAAGACAACCAGTAGGGCCCTAGACAAACCAAGGCCAAATCCAGTAGGGCCCCAGACAATCAGTAGGGCTTGAGACAAGCCAAAGCCTACAGTGCCCGAGACAACCAATAGGGCCCGAGACAGGCCAAGGCTAAAGCCAGCAGTGCCGAGACAAGTAGTAGGGCCTGAGACAGGCCAAGACCAATGCCAGCAGGGCACGAGACTGGCTAAAGCTAAAGCCAGCAGGGCCCGCGACAACCAGTAGGACCCGAGAATAGCCAAGGCCACAGTCAGCAGGGCTCGAGACAACCAGTAGGGCCCAAAGCACGCCAACGCCAAAGGCCCAAAATAACCAGTAGGGCCCTAGACAGGCCAAGGCCAAAGCCAGCAGGGAACGAGACTGGCTAAAGCTAAAGCCAGCAGGGCCCACGACAACCAGTAGGACCCGAGACAAGCCAAGGCCACAGTCAGCAGGGCTCAAGACAACCAGTAGGGCCCAAAACTGGCCAAGGCCAAAGCCAGCAGGGCCTGAGACAACCAGTAGGACCTGAGACAAGCCAAGACCAAAGCCAGAAAGGCCTGAGACAACCAGTAGGGCCTGAGACTATCCAAGCTTAAAGCAAGCAGGGTCTGAGACAACCAGTAGTACCCGAGACAAGCCAAAGCCAATGCCAGAAAGGCCCGAGACAACCAGTAGGGCTCGAGACAAGCCAAGGCCAAAGCCAGCAGGACCCGAGACAAGAAGTAGGGCCCGATAAAAGCCAAGGCCAAAGCCAGCAGGGTTCGAGACAACCAGTAGGACCTGAGACAAGCCAAAGCCAATGCCAGAAGGGCCCGAGCCAACCGGTAGGGCGCGAGACAAGCCAAGGCCAAAGCCAGCAGGGCCCGAGACAACAAGTAGGGCCCGAGAAAAGCCAAGGCCAAAGCCAGCAGGACCCGAGGCTACCAGTAGGGTGCAAGACAAGCCATGGCAAAATCCAGCAGGGCCCGTGACATTCAGTAATGCCCGAGACAGAACAAGGCAAAAGTCAGCAAAGCCCGAGACAACCAGTAGGGCTCGAGACAGGTCTAGGCCAAGCCAGCAAGGCCCGAGACAACTAGTAGGGTCCGAGACAGGTCTAGTCTAAGCCAGCAAGGCCCGAGACAACCAGTAGGGCCCTAGACAAGCCAAGGCCAAAGCCAGCAGGGCCCCAGACAATCAGTAGGGCTTGAGACAAGCCAAAGCCTACAGTGCACGAGACAACAAATAGGGCCCGACATAGACCAAGGCTAAAGCCAGCAGGGCCCGAGACAAGTAGTAGGGCCCGAGACAAGCCCAAGGCTTAAGGCCCGAAACAAGTCAGCAGGGCCCGAGACAACCAGTAGGGCCCAAAACAGGCCAAGGCTTAAGGCCCGAAACAACCAGTAGGGCCCGAGACAGGCCAAGGCCAAAGCTTGTAGGGCCTGAGACAACCAGTAGGGTCCGAGACAAGCCAAGGCCAAAGCCAGAAGGGCCCGAGACAACCAGTAGGACCCAAGACAAGCCGAAGCCAATGCCAGAAGGGTCTGAGACAACCAGTAGGGCTCGAGACAAGCCAAGGCCAAAGCCAGCAGGACCCGAGACAAAGAGTAGGACCCGAGAAAAGCCAAGGCCAAAGCCAGCAGGACAGGGACATGCAGAAAGGCCCAAGACTAGCCAATGTCAAAGTCAGTAGTGCCCGAGACAACAAGTAGGGCCCGATAAAAGCCAAGGCCAAAGCCAGAAGGGACCGAGACAACCAGTAGGACCTGAGACAAGTCAAGGTTAAAGCCAGTAGGGCCCGAGACAACCAGTAGGACCCGAGACAAGCCAAGGCAAAAGCCAGAAGGGCCCGAGACAACCAGTAGAGCCTGAGACAAGCCAAAGCCAAATCTAGCAGGGCCCGAGACAGGCCAAAGCCCCGAAGGCCCGAGACAACCAGTTGGGCCCAAGAAAATCCAAGGTCTAAGCCAGCAGGGCTCAAGACAACTAGTATGGCCTGAAACAAGCCAAGGCCAAAGTCAGCAGGGCCCGAGACAGGCCAAAGCCAGGAAGGCCCGAGACAACCAGTTGGGCCCAAGAAAATCCAAGGCCACAGTCAGCAGGGCTCGAGACAACCAGTAGGGCCCAAAACAGGCCACGGCCAAAGGCCCGAAACAACCAGTAGGACCCGAGACATGCCAAGGCAAAAGTCAGCAAGGTAAGAGACTTGCTAAAGCTAAAGCCAGCAGGGCCGACGACAACCAGTAGGACCCGAGACAAGCCAAGGCCACAGTCAGCAGGGCTCAAGACAACCAGTAGGGCCCAAGACAGGCCAAGGCCAATGGCCTGAAACAACCAGTAGGGCCCGAGACAGGCCAAGGCCAAAGCCAGCAGGGCCTGAGACAACCAGTAGGACCCGAGACAAGCCAAGGCCAAAGCCAGCAGGGTCCGAAACAACCAGAAGGAGCCGAGACAAGCCAAAGCCAATGCCAGAAGGGCCCGAGACAACCAGTAGGGCTCGAGACAAGCCAAGGCCAAAGCCAGCAGGACCCGAGACAACAAGTAGGGCCTGATAAAAGCCAAGGTCAAAGCCATAAGGACATGAGACAACCAGTAGGGCCTGAGACAAGCCAAGGTTAAAGCCAGTAGGACCCGAGACAACCAGTAGGACCCGAGACAAGCCAAGGCTAAAAGCCAGAAGGGCCCGAGACAACCAGTAGGGCTTAAGACAAGCCAAAACCAAATCTAACAGGGCCCGAGACAGGCCAAAGCCAGGAGGGCCCGAGACAACCAGTTTGGCCCAAGAAAATCCAAGGTCTAAGCCAGCAGGGCTCGAGACAACAAGTAGGTTCAAAACAGGCCAAGGCCAAAGCCCCAAAACAACCAGTAGGGTCCGAGACAGGCCAAGGCCAAAGGCAGCAGGGCCCGAGACAACCAGTAGTGCTTGAGACAAGCTAAGGCCAATGCCAGCAGGACCTGAGACAACAAGTAGGGCCCGAGAAAAGCCAAGGCCAAAGCCAGCAGGGCCCGAGACAACCAGTATGGTGCAACACAAGCCATGCCAAAAGCCAGCAGGGCCCGTGACAACCAGTAGTGCCCGAGACAGAAGAAGGCCAAAACTAGCAGGGCCCAAGAAAACCAGTAGGACCTGAGACAGCCAAATCCAGAAGGGCCCGACACAGGCCAAGGCCAAAGCCAGCAGGGCCCGGGATAGACGAAGGCCAAAGTCTGCAGGGCCAGAGAAAGGCCAAGGCCAAAGCTAGCAGGGCTCGGGACAAGCCAAAGCCAATGCCAGCAAGGCCCAAAACAACCGACACAGGGCAAGGCTAAAGACAGCAGGGCCCGAGACAACCAGTAGGGCCCGAGACAGGCCAAAGCCAGCAGGGCACGAGACAGGCCAAGACCAAAGCCAACAGAGCCCAAGACAACCAGTAGGACCTGAAACAATCAGTGGTACCCAAAACAGGCCTAGGCCAAAGGCCCGAGACAACCGGTAGGGCCCAAAACAGGCGAAGGCCAAAGCCAGCAGGGCCCGAGAAAAGCCAAGGTCAATGCCAGCTGGACCCAAGATAATGAGTAGGGCCCGAGAAAAGCCAACGGCAAAGCCAGCTGGACCCAAGACAGCCAGTAGGGCCCTAGACAAGCCAAGACCAAGGTCAGAAGGGCCCGAGACAACCAGTAGGGCCTGAGACAAGCAAAGGTCAAAGCCAGCAGGGTCCGAGACAACCAGTAGGACCCGAGACAAGCCAAAGTCAATGCCAGAAGGGCCCGAGCCAACCGGTAGGGCGCGAGACAAGCCAAGGCCAAAGCCAGCAGGGCCCGAGACAACAAGTAGGGCCCGAGAAAAGCCAAGGCCAAAGCCAGCAGGACCCGAGGCTACCAGTAGGGTGCAAGACAAGCCATGGCAAAATCCAGCAGGGCCCGTGACATTCAGTAATGCCCGAGACAGAACAAGGCAAAAGTCAGCAAAGCCCGAGACAACCAGTAGGGCTCGAGACAGGTCTAGGCCAAGCCAGCAAGGCCCGAGACAACTAGTAGGGTCCGAGACAGGTCTAGTCTAAGCCAGCAAGGCCCGAGACAACCAGTAGGGCCCTAGACAAGCCAAGGCCAAAGCCAGCAGGGCCCCAGACAATCAGTAGGGCTTGAGACAAGCCAAAGCCTACAGTGCACGAGACAACAAATAGGGCCCGACATAGACCAAGGCTAAAGCCAGCAGGGCCCGAGACAAGTAGTAGGGCCCGAGACAAGTAGTAGGGCCCGAGACAAGCCCAAGGCTTAAGGCCCGAAACAAGTCAGCAGGGCCCGAGACAACCAGTAGGGCCCAAAACAGGCCAAGGCTTAAGGCCCGAAACAACCAGTAGGGCCCGAGACAGGCCAAGGCCAAAGCTTGTAGGGCCTGAGACAACCAGTAGGGTCCGAGACAAGCCAAGGCCAAAGCCAGAAGGGCCCGAGACAACCAGTAGGACCCAAGACAAGCCGAAGCCAATGCCAGAAGGGTCCGAGACAACCAGTAGGGCTCGAGACAAGCCAAGGCCAAAGCCAGCAGGACCCGAGACAAAGAGTAGGACCCGAGAAAAGCCAAGGCCAAAGCCAGCAGGACAGGGACATGCAGAAAGGCCCAAGACTAGCCAATGTCAAAGTCAGCAGTGCCCGAGACAACAAGTAGGGCCCGATAAAAGCCAAGGCCAAAGCCAGTAGGGCCCGAGACAACCAGTAGGACCCGAGACAAGCCAAGGCAAAAGCCAGAAGGGCCCGAGACAACCAGTAGAGCCTGAGACAAGCCAAAGCCAAATCTAGCAGGGCCCGAGACAGGCCAAAGCCCCGAAGGCCCGAGACAACCAGTTGGGCCCAAGAAAATCCAAGGTCTAAGCCAGCAGGGCTCAAGACAACTAGTATGGCCTGAAACAAGCCAAGGCCAAAGTCAGCAGGGCCCGAGACAGGCCAAAGCCAGGAAGGCCCGAGACAACCAGTTGGGCCCAAGAAAATCCAAGGCCACAGTCAGCAGGGCTCGAGACAACCAGTAGGGCCCAAAACAGGCCACGGCCAAAGGCCCGAAACAACCAGTAGGACCCGAGACATGCCAAGGCAAAAGTCAGCAAGGTAAGAGACTTGCTAAAGCTAAAGCCAGCAGGGCCGACGACAACCAGTAGGACCCGAGACAAGCCAAGGCCACAGTCAGCAGGGCTCAAGACAACCAGTAGGGCCCAAGACAGGCCAAGGCCAATGGCCTGAAACAACCAGTAGGGCCCGAGACAGGCCAAGGCCAAAGCCAGCAGGGCCTGAGACAACCAGTAGGACCCGAGACAAGCCAAGGCCAAAGCCAGCAGGGTCCGAAACAACCAGAAGGAGCCGAGACAAGCCAAAGCCAATGCCAGAAGGGCCCGAGACAACCAGTAGGGCTCGAGACAAGCCAAGGCCAAAGCCAGCAGGACCCGAGACAACAAGTAGGGCCTGATAAAAGCCAAGGTCAAAGCCATAAGGACATGAGACAACCAGTAGGGCCTGAGACAAGCCAAGGTTAAAGCCAGTAGGACCCGAGACAACCAGTAGGACCCGAGACAAGCCAAGGCTAAAAGCCAGAAGGGCCCGAGACAACCAGTAGGGCTTAAGACAAGCCAAAACCAAATCTAACAGGGCCCGAGACAGGCCAAAGCCAGGAGGGCCCGAGACAACCAGTTTGGCCCAAGAAAATCCAAGGTCTAAGCCAGCAGGGCTCGAGACAACAAGTAGGTTCAAAACAGGCCAAGGCCAAAGCCCCAAAACAACCAGTAGGGTCCGAGACAGGCCAAGGCCAAAGGCAGCAGGGCCCGAGACAACCAGTAGTGCTTGAGACAAGCTAAGGCCAATGCCAGCAGGACCTGAGACAACAAGTAGGGCCCGAGAAAAGCCAAGGCCAAAGCCAGCAGGGCCCGAGACAACCAGTATGGTGCAACACAAGCCATGCCAAAAGCCAGCAGGGCCCGTGACAACCAGTAGTGCCCGAGACAGAAGAAGGCCAAAACTAGCAGGGCCCAAGAAAACCAGTAGGACCTGAGACAGCCAAATCCAGAAGGGCCCGACACAGGCCAAGGCCAAAGCCAGCAGGGCCCGGGATAGACGAAGGCCAAAGTCTGCAGGGCCAGAGAAAGGCCAAGGCCAAAGCTAGCAGGGCTCGGGACAAGCCAAAGCCAATGCCAGCAAGGCCCAAAACAACCGACACAGGGCAAGGCTAAAGACAGCAGGGCCCGAGACAACCAGTAGGGCCCGAGACAGGCCAAAGCCAGCAGGGCACGAGACAGGCCAAGACCAAAGCCAACAGAGCCCAAGACAACCAGTAGGACCTGAAACAATCAGTGGTACCCAAAACAGGCCTAGGCCAAAGGCCCGAGACAACCGGTAGGGCCCAAAACAGGCGAAGGCCAAAGCCAGCAGGGCCCGAGAAAAGCCAAGGTCAATGCCAGCTGGACCCAAGATAATGAGTAGGGCCCGAGAAAAGCCAACGGCAAAGCCAGCTGGACCCAAGACAGCCAGTAGGGCCCTAGACAAGCCAAGACCAAGGTCAGAAGGGCCCGAGACAACCAGTAGGGCCTGAGACAAGCAAAGGTCAAAGCCAGCAGGGTCCGAGACAACCAGTAGGACCCGAGACAAGCCAAAGTCAATGCCAGAAGGGCCCGAGCCAACCGGTAGGGCTCGAGACAAGACAAGTCCAAAGCCAGCAGGGCCCGAGACAACAAGTAGGGCCCGAGAAAAGCCAAGGCCAAAGCCAGCAAGGCCCGACAACCAGTAGAGGCCGAGAAAAGCCAAGGCCAAAGCCAGAAGGGCCCGAGACAACCAGTATGGTGCAACACAAGCCATGCCAAAAGCCAGCAGGGCCCGTGACAACCAGTAGAGCCCGAGACAGAAGAAGGCCAAAACTAGCTCGGCCCAAGAAAACCAGTAGGACTCGAGACAGCCAAAGCCAGAAGGGCCCAACACAGGCCAAGGACAAAGCCAGCAGGGCCCGGGACAGACCAAGGCAAAAGTTTGCAGGGCCCGAGACAGGCCAAGGCCAAAGCTAGCAGGGCTCGGGACGAGCCAAAGCCAATGCCAGCAAGGCCCAAAACAACCGACACAGGGCAAGGCTAAAGACAGCAGGTCCCGAAACAATCAGTAGGGCTTGAGACAAGCCAAAGCCTACAGTGCCCGAGACAACCAGTAGGGCCCGACACAGGCCAAGGCTAAAGCCAGCAGGGCCCAAGACAAGTAGTAGGGCCTGAGACAGGCCCAGGTCAATGACAGCAGGGTAGGAGACTTGCTAAAGCTAAAGTCAGCAGGGCCCGCGACAACCAGTAGGACCCGAGACAAGCCCAGGCCACAGTCAGCAGGGCCCGAGACAACTAGTAGGACCCAAAATAAGCCAAGGCCAAAGGTCCAAAACAAATAGTAGGGCCCGAGACATGCCAAGGCCAAAAATAGCAGGGCCTGAGACAACCAGTAGGACCCGAGTCAAGCCAAGGCCAAAGCCAGCGGGGCCCGAGCCAACCGGTATGGCTTGAGACAAGCCAAGGCCAAAGCCAGCTGGGCCCAAGACTACAAGTAGGGCCCGAGAAAAGCCAAAGCCAGCAGGGCCGGAGGAAACCCGTAGGGTGCGTGACAAGCCTTGCCAAAATCGAACAGGGCCCGTGACAACCAGTTGGGCCCGAGACAGAAGAAGGCCAAAGCCAGCAGGGCCCAAGAAAACCAGTAGGGCCCGAGACAGGCCAAGGCGAAAGCTAGCAGGGCCCGAGAAAACCAGTAAGGCCCGAGAGAGAGCAAGCCAAAAGTCAGGAAAGCCCGAGACAACCAGTATTACTCGAGACAGGTCTAGGCCAAGCCAGCAAGGCCCAAGACAACAAGTAGGGCCCGAGACAGGTCTAGTCCAAGCCAGCAAGGCCCAGGACAACCAGTAGGGCCCTAGACAAGCCAAGGCCAAAGCCAGCAGGGCCTCAGACACTCAGTAGGGCTTGAGACAAGCCAAAGCCTACAGTGTCCGAGACAACCAATAGGGCCCGAGACAGTCCAAGGCTTAAGCCAGCAGTGCCCGAGACAAGTAGTAGGGCCTGAGACAGGCCAAGACCAATGCCAGCAGGGCTCGAGACTGGCTAAAGCTAAAGCCAGCAGGGCCCACGACAACCAGTAGGACCCAAGACAAGCCAAGGCCACAGTCAGCAGGGCTCGAGACAACCAGTAGGGCCCAAAACAGGCCAAAGGCCCGAAACAACCAGTAGGGCCCGAGAAAGGCCAAGGCCAAAGCTTGCAGGGCCTGAGACAACCAGTAGGACCCGAGACAAGCCAAGGCCAAAGCCAGAAGGGCCCGAGACAACCAGTAGGACCCAAGACAAGCAGAAGCCAATGCGAGAAGGGTCCGAGACAACCAGTAGGGCTCGAGACAAGCCAAGGCCAAAGCCAGCAGGACCTGAGACAAAAAGTAGGACCCGAGAAAAGCCAAGGCCAAAGCCAGCAGGACAGGGACATCCAGTAAGGCCCGAGACAAGCCAAGGTCAAAGTCAGTAGTGCCCGAGACAACAAGTAGGGCCCGATAAAAGCCAAGGCCAAAGCCAGAAGGGCCCGAGAAAACCAGTAGGGTCTGAGACAAGCCAAGGTTAAAGCCAGCAGGGTCCGAGACAACCAGAAGGACCCGAGACAAGCCAAAGCCAATGCCAGAAGGGCCCGAGCCAACCGGTAGGGCTCGAGACAAGCCAAGGCCAAAGCCAGCAGGGCCCGAGACAACAAGTAGGGCCTGAAAAAAGCCAAGGCTAAAGCCAGCAGGGCCTGAGGCAACAAGTGGGGTGCAAGACAAGCCATGCCAAAATCCAGCAGGGCCCGTGACAACCAGTAGGGCCCGAGACAGAAGAAGGCCAAAGCCAGCAGGGCCCAAGAAAACCAGTAGGGCCCGAGATAGGCCAAGGCCAAAGCTAGCAGGGTCCGAGACAACAAGTAGAGCCTGAGACAGGCCAAGGCCAAAGCTAGCAGGGCCCGAGACAACCAGTAAGGCCCGAGACAGAGCAAGGCAAAAGTCAGGAAAGCCAGAGAAAACCAGTATGGCTCGTGACAGGTCTAGGCCAAGCCAGCAAGGCCCGAGACAACCAGTAGGGCCCGATACAGGTCTAGTCCAAGCCAGCAAAGCCCAGGACAACCAGTAGGGCCCTAGACAAGCCAAGGCCAAAGCCAGCAGGGCCCCAGACACTCAGTAGTGCTTGAAACAAGCCAAAGCCTACAGTGTCCGAGACAACCAATAGGGCCCGAGACAGGCCAAGGCTTAAGCCAGCAGTGCCCGAGACAAGTAGTAGGGCCTGAGACAGGCCAAGACCAATGCCAGCAGGGCTCGAGACTGGCTAAAGCTAAAGCCAGCAGGGCCCACGACAACCAGTAGGACCCAAGACAAGCCAAGACCACAGTCAGCAGGGCTCGAGACAACCAGTAGGGCCCAAAACAGGCCAAAGGCCCGAAACAACCAGTAGGGCCAGAGAGAGGCCAAGGCCAAAGCCAGAAGGGCCCCAGACAATCAGTAGGGCTTAAGACAAGCCAAAGCCTACAGTGCCTGAGACAACCAATAGGGCCCGAGACACGGCAAGGCTTAAGCTAGCAATGCCCGAGACAAGTAGTAGGGCCTGAGACAGGTCAAAGCCAGCAGGGCACAAGACAGGCTAAGACCAAAGCCAACAGAGCCCAAGACAACCAATAGGACCGGAAACAACCAGTTGGGCCCAAAACAGGCCTAGGCCAAAGGTCTGCGACAACCGGTAGGGCCCGAAACAGGCAAAGGCCAAAGCCAGCAGGGCCCGAGGCAACCAGTAGGGCCCGAGACAAGCCAAGGCCAAAGCCAGGAGGGCCCGAGACATCCAGTAGGGTCTGAGACAAGCCAAAGTCAAAGCCAGCAGGGTCCGAGACAGCTAGTAGGACCCGAGACAAGCCAATGCCAGAAGGGCCCGAGCCAACTGGTAGGGCCAGAGACATGCCAAGGCTAAAGCCAGCTGGGTCCAAAACAACAAGTAGGGCCCGAAAAAAGCCAAGGCCAAAGCCAGCAGGGCCCGAGGCAACTAGTAGGGTGCGAGACAAGCCATGGTAAAATCCAGCAGGGCCCGTGACATCCAGTATGGCCCGAGACAGAAGAAGGCCAAAGCCAGCAGGGTCCGAGACAACCAGTAGAGCCCGAGACAGGCCAAGGCCAAAGCCAGCAGGGCCTGAGACAACCAGTAAGGCCCGAGACAGAGCAAAGCAAAAGTCAGCAAAGCCAGAGACAACCAGAGGGCTCGAGACAGGTCTAGGCCAAGCGAGCATGGCCCGAGACAACTAGTAGGGTCCGAGACAGGTCTAGTCTAAGCCAGCAATGCCCAAGACAACCAGTAGGGCCCTAGACAAGCTAAGGCCAAAGCCAGCAGGGCCCCAGAAAATCAGTATGGCTTGAGACAAGCCAAAGCCTACAGTGTCCGACTGGGCCTGAGACAGGCCAAGGTCAATGCCAGCAGGGTAGGAGACTGGCTAAAGCTAAAGCCAGCAGGGCCCGCGACAACCAGTAGGACCCGAGACAAGCCAAGGCCACAGTCAGCAGGGCCCGAGACAACCAGTAGGGACCAAAACAGGCCAAGGCCAAAGGCCCAAAACAACCAGTAGGGCCCGAGACAGGCCAAGGCCAAAGCTAGCAGGGCCTGAGACAACCAGTAAGACCCGAGACAAGCCAAGGCCAGAGCCAGAAGGGCCCGAGGCAACCAGTAGAACCCAAGACAAGCCGAAGCCAATGCCAGAAGGGTCCAAGACAACCAGAAGGGCTCGAGACAAGCCAAGGCAAAAACCAGCAGGACCCGAGACAAAAAGTAGGACCCGAGAAAAGCCAAGGCCAAAGCCAGCAGGACAGGGACATCCAGTAAGGCCCGAGACAAGCCAAGGTCAAAGTCAGCAGTGCCCGAGACAACAAGTAGGGCCCGATAAAAGCCAAGGCCAAAGCCAGAAGGGCCCGAGACAACCAGTAGGGCCTGAGACTAGCCAAGGTTAAAGCCAGTAGGGCCCGAGACAACCAGTAGGACCCGAGACAAGCCAAGGCCAAAGCCAGCAGGACCCGAGATAAAAAGTAGGACCCGAGAAAAGCCAAGCCCAAAGCCAGTAGGACAGGGACATCCAGTAAGGCCCGAGACAAGCCAAGGTCAAAGTCAGCAGTGCCCCAGTAGGGCCCAAGACAACCAGTAGGACCCGAGACAAGCCAAGGCCAAAGCCAGCAGGACCCGAGATAAAAAGTAGGACCCGAGAAAAGCCAAAGCCAGCAGGACAGGGACATCCAGTATGGCCCGAGACAAGCCAAGGTCAAAGTCAGCAGTGCCCGAGACAACAAGTAGGGCCCGATAAAAGTCAAGGCCAAAGCTAGAAGGGCCCGAGACAACCAGTAGGGCCTGAGACAAGCCAAAGCCAAATCTAGCAGGGCCCGAGACAGGCCAAAGCCAGGACGGCCCGAGATGACCAGTTGGGCCCAAGAAAATCCAAGGTCTAAGCCAAAATGGCTCAAGACAACTACTAGGGCCCGAGACAAGCCAAGACCAAAGCCAGATGGGCCCGAGACAACCAGTAGGGCCTGAGACAAGCCAAAGTCAAAGTCAGCAGGACCCGAGACAATTGTAGGGTCTGAGACAAGCCATAGCTAGCAGGGCCCAAGACAACCAGTAGGGCCCTAGACAAGCCAAGGCCAAAGCTAGCAGGGACCCAGACAATCAGTAGGGCTTGAGACAAGCCAAAGCCTACAGTGCCCGAGACAACCAATAGGTCCCGAGACAGGCCAAGGCTAAAGCCAGCAGTGCCGAGACAAGTTGTAGGGCCTGCGACAGGCCAAGACCAATGCCAGCAGGGCACGAGACTGGCTAAAGCTAAAGCCAGCAGGGCCCGCGACAACCAGTAGGACCCGAGAAAAGCCAAGGCCACAGTCAGCAGGGCTCGAGACAACCAGTAGGGCCCAAAGCAGGCCAAGGCCAAAGGCCCAAAATAACCAGTGGGGCCCTACATAGGCCAAGGCCAAAGCCAGCAGGGAATGAGACTGGCTAAAGCTAAAGCCAGCAGGGCCCACGACAACCAGTAGGACCCGAGACAAGCCAAGGATACAGTCAGCAGGGCTCAAGACAACCAGTAGGGCCCAAAACAGGCCAAAGCCAAAGCCAGCAGGGCCTGAGACAACCAGTAGGACCTGAGACAAGCCATGACCAAAGCCAGAAAGGCCCGAGACAACCAGTAGGGTCTGAGACTAGCCAAGCTTAAAGCAAGCAGGGTCTGAGACAACCAGTAGTACCCGAGACAAGCTAAAGCCAATGCCAGAAGGGCCCGAGACAACCAGTAGCTCTCGAGACAAGCCAAGGCCAAAGCCAGCAGGACCCGAGACAGCAAGTAGGGCCCGATAAAAGCCAAGGCCAAAGCCAGAAGGGCCCGAGACAACCAGTAGGGCCTGAAACAAGCCAAGGTCAAAGTCAGCAGAGTCCGAGACAACCAGTAGGACCCGAGACAAGCCAAAGCCAATGCCAGAAGGGCCCGAGACAACCAGTAGGGCTCGAGACAAGCCAAGGCCAAAGCCAGCAGGACCCGAGATAACAAGTAGGGCCCTATAAAAGCCAAGGCCAAAGCCAGAAGGGCCCGAGACAACCAGTAGGGCCTGAGACAAGCCAAGGTTAAAGCCAGTAGGGCCTGAGACAACCAATAGGACCCAAGACAAGCCAAGACCAAAGCCAGAAGGGCCCAAGATAACCAGTGGGGCCTGAGACAAGCCAATGCCAAATCTAGCAGGGCCCGAGAGTGGCGAAAGCCAGGAGGGCCTGAGACAACCAGTTGGGCCCAAGAAAATCCAAGGTCTAAGCCAGCAGGGCTCAAGACAACTAGTAGGGCCTGAGACAAGCCAAGGCCAAAGTCAGCAGGGCTCGAGACAACCAGTAGGGTCTGAGACAAGCCATAGCTAGCAGGGCCAAAGACAACCAGTAGGGCCCGAGACAGGTGTAGTCCAAGCCCGCAAGGCCCAAGACAACCAGTAGGGCCCTAGACAAGCCAAGGCCAAAGCCATCAGGTCCCCAGACAATCAGTAGCGCTTGAGACAAGCCAAAGCCAACAATGCCCAAGACAACCAATAGAGCCCGAGACAGGCCAAGGCTAACGCCCACAGTGACTGAGACAAGTAGTAGGGCCTGAGATAGGCCAAGACTAATGCCAGCCGGGCAGGAAACTGGCTAAAGCTAAAGCCAGCAGGGCCCGCAACAACCAGTAGGACCCGAAACAAGCCAAGGCCACAGTCAAGAGGGCTCGAGACAACCAGTAGGGTCCAAAACAGGGCAAGGCCAAAGGCCCGAAACAACCAGTAGGGCCCAAGACAGGTCAAGGCCAAAGCCAGCAGGGCCCGAGACAGCCAGTAGGGCTTTAGACAAGCCAAGACCAAAGCCAGCAGGACCTCAGACAACAAGTAGGGCCCGAGAAAAGCCAAGGCCAAAGCCAGCAGGGCC
Organism: Phyllobates terribilis; assembly: GCF_046119375.1. NCBI lineage: Eukaryota > Metazoa > Chordata > Amphibia > Anura > Dendrobatidae > Phyllobates > Phyllobates terribilis. The sequence continues at coordinate 10,492 of NW_027370411.1, read as the reverse complement.
CGAGACAAATAGTCTGGTGCAAAACAAGTCATGCCAAAAGCCAGCAGGGCCCATAACAACCAGTACGGCCCGAGAGAGAAGAAGGTCAAAACTAGCAGGGTCCAAGAAAACCAGTAGGACCCGAGACAGCCAAAGCCAGAAGGGCCCGACACAGGCCATGGCCAAAGCCAGCAGGGCCCTGGACAGAACAAGGCCAAAGTCTGCAGGGCCCAAGACAACCGACACAGGCCAAGGATGAAGACAGCAGGGCCTGAGACAACCAGTAGGGCCCGAGACAGGCCAAAGCCAGCAGGGCAAGAGACAGGCCAAGACCAAAGCCAACAGAGCCCAATACAACCAGTAGGACCTGAAACAAGCAGTGGTGCCCAAAACAGGCCTAGGCCAAAGGCCCGAGACAAACGATAGGGCCCGAAACAGGCGAAGGCCAAAGCCAGCAGGGCCTGAGACAACCAGTAGGACCCGAGACAAGCCAAGGCCAAGCCAGAAGGGCCCAAGACAACCAGTAGGGCCTGAGACAAGCCAAGGTTAAAGCCAGCAGGGTCCGAGACAACCAGTAGGACCCGAGACAAGCCAAATCCAATGCCAAAAGGGCCCGAGACAACCAGTAGGGCTCGAGACAAGCCAAGGCCAAAGCCAGCAGGACTCGAGACAACAAGTAGGGCCCGATAAAAGCCAAGGCCAAAGCCAGAAGGGCCTGAGACAAGCCAAGGTTAAAGCCAGTAGGGCCCGAGATAACCAATAGGACCCGAGACAAGCCAAGGACAAAGCCAGAAGGGCCTGAGACAACCAGTAGGGCCTGAGACGAGCCAAAGCAAAATCTAGCAGGGCCCGAGACAGACCAAAGTCAGGAGGGCCCGAGACAATGAGTTGGGCCCAAGAAAATCCAACGTCTAAGCCAGACGTCAAACAACTAGTAGGGCCTGAGACAAGCCAAGGCCAAAGTCAGCAGGGCCCGAGACAACTAGTAGGGTCTGAGACAAGCCATAGCTAGCAGGGCCCAAGATAACCAGTAGGGCCCTAGACAAGCCAAGGCCAAAGTCACCAGGGCCCCAGACAATCAGTAGGGGTTGAGACAAGCCAAAGCCTACAGTGCCCGAGGCAAACAATAGGGCCCGAGACAGGCCAAGGCTAAAGCCAGCAGTGCCGAGACAAGTAGTAGGGCCTGAGACAGGCCAAGACCAATGCCAGCAGGGCACAAGACTGGCTAAAGCTAAAGCCAGCAGGGCCCGCGACAACCAGTAGGACCCGAGAAAAGCCAAGGCCACAGTCAGCAGGGCTCGAGACAACCAGTAGGGCCCAAAGCAGGCCAAGGCCAAAGGCCCAAAATAACCAGTAGGGCCCTAGACAGGCCAAGGCCAAAGCCAGCAGGGAACGAGACTGGCTAAAGCTAAAGCCACCTGGGCTCACGACAACCAGTAGAACCCGAGACAAGCCAAGGCCACAGTCAGCAGAGCTCAACACAACCAGTAGGGCCCAAAGCAAGCCAAGGCCAAAGCCAGCAGAGCCTGAGACAACCAGTAGGACCTGAGACAAGCCAAGCTTAAAGCCAGCAGGGTCCGAGACAACGAGTAGAACCCGAGACAAGCCAAAGCCAATGCCAGAAAGGCCCGAGACAACCAGTAGGGCTCGAGACAAGCCAAGGCCAAAGCCAGCAGGACCCGAGACAACAAGTAGGGCCCGATAAAAGCCAAGGCCAAAGCCAGAAGGGCCCGAGACAACCAGTAGGACTGGAGACAAGCCAAGGTTAAAGCCAGTAGGGCCCAAGACAAACAGTAGGACCCGAGATAAGCCAAGGGTAAAAACCAGAAGGGCCCAAGACAACCAGTAGGGCCTGAGACAAGCCAAAGCCAAATCTAGCAGGGCCTGAGAAAGGCCAAAGCCAGGAGGGCCCGAGTCAACCAGTAGGGCCCGAGAAAAGCCAAGGTAAAAGCCAGCTGTACCCAAGACAACCAGTAGGGCCCGAGACAAACCAAAGCCAATGCCAGAAGGGCCCGAACCAACTGGTAGGGCTCGAGACAAGCCAAGTCCAAAGCCAGCAGGGCCCGAGACAACAAGTAGGGCCCGAGAAAAGCCAAGGCCAAAGTCAGCAGGGCCCGAGGCAACCAGTAGGGTGCAAGACAAGCCATGGCAAAATCCAGAAGGGCCCGTGACAACAAGTAGGGCCCAAGACAGAAGAAGGCCAAAGCCGGCAGGGTCTGAGACAACCAGTAGGGCTTTAGACAAGCCAAGGTCAAAGCTAGCAGGGTCCGAGACAACTAGTAGGACCCAAGACAAGCCAATGCCAGAAGGGCCCGAGCCAACCGTTAGGGCCCCAGACAAGCCAAGGCCAAAGCCAGCTGGGCCCGAGACAACAAGTTGGGCCCGAGAAAATCCAAGGCCAAAGCCCGCAGGGCCCGAAGCAACCAGTAGGGAGCGAGACAAGCCATGGCAAAATCCAGCAGGGCCCGTGACATCCAGTAGGGCCCGAGACAGAAGAAGGCCAAACCTAGCAGGGCCCAAAAAAAACAGTAGGGTCTGAAACAGGCCAAGGCCAAAGCCAGCAGTGTCCGAGACAACCAGTAGAGCCCTAGACAGGCCAAAGCCAAAGCCAGCAGGGCCCGAGACAACCAGTAAGGCCCGAGACAGAGCAAAGCAAAAGTCAGCAAAGCTAGAGAAAACCAGTAGGGCTCGAGACAGGTCTAGGCCAAGCGAGCATGGCCCGAGACAACTAGTAGGGTCCGAGACAGGTCTAGTCTAAGCCAGCAATGCCCAAGACAACCAGTAGGGCCCTAGACAAGCTAAGGCCAAAGCCAGCAGGGCCCCAGACAATCAGTAGGGTTTGAGACAAGCCAAAGCCTACAGAGTCCGAGACAACCAATAGGTCCAGACACAGGCCAAGGCTAAAGCCAGCAGGGTCCGAGACAAGTAGTAGGGCCTGAGACAGGCCAAGGTCAATGCCAGCAGGGAAGGAGACTGGCTAAAACTAAAGCCAGCAGGGCCCGCGACAACCAGTAGGACCCGAGACAAGCCCAGGCCACAGTCAGCAGGGCCCGAGACAACCAGTAGGGCCCAAAACAGGCCAAGGCCAAAGGCCCGAAACAACCAGTAGTGCCCGAGACAGGCGAAGGCCAAAGCTAGCAGGGCCTGAGACAACCAGTAGGACCCGAGACAAGCCAAGGCCAAAGCCAGAAGGGCCCGAGACAACCAGTAGGACCCAAGACAAGCCGAAGCCAATATCAGAAGGGTCCAAAACAACCAGTAGGGCTCGAGACAAGCCAAGGCAAAAGCCAGTAGGACCCAAGATAAAAAGTAGGACCCGAGAAAAGCCAAGGCCAAAGCCAGCAGGACAAGGACATCCAGTAAGGCCCGAGACAAGCCAAGGTCAAAATCAGCAGTGCCCGAGACAACAAGTAGGGCCCGATAAAAGCCAAGGCCAAAACCAGAAGGGCCCGAGACAACCAGTAGGGCCTGAGACAAGATAAGGTTAAAGCCAGTAGGGCCCGAGACAACCAGTAGGACCCGAGACAAGCCAAGGCCAAAGCCAGCAGGACCCGAGATAAAAAGTAGGACCCGAGAAAAGCCAAGGCCAAAGCCAGCAGGACAGGGACATCCAGTAAGGCCGGAGACAAGCCAAGGTCAAAGTCAGCAGTGCCCGAGACAACAAGTAGGGCCCGATAAAAGCCAAGGCCAAAGCCAGAAGGGCCCGAGACAACCAGTAGGGCCTGAGACAAGTCAAGGTTAAAGCCAATAGGGCCCGAGACAACCAGTAGGACCCGAGATAAGCCAAGGCCAAAGCCAGAAGGGCCCGAGACAACCAGTAGGGCCTGAGACCAGCCAAAGACAAATCAAGCAGGGCCCGAGACAGGCCAAAGCCAGGACGGCCCGAGACGACCAGTTGGGCCCAAGAAAATCCAAGGTCTAAGCCAGAATGGCTCAAGACAACTACTAGGGCCCGAGACAAGCCAAGACCAAAGCCAGAAGGGCCCGAGACAACCAGTAGGGCCTGAGACAAGCCAAAGACAATGCCAGAAGGGCCCGAGACTACCAGTAGGGCTCGAGACAAGCGAAGGCTAAAGCCAGCAGGACCCGAGACAACAAGTAGGGCCCGATAAATGCCAAGGCAAGAGCCAGAAGGGCCCGAGACTACCAGTAGGGCCTGAGACAAGCCAAGGTTAAAGCCAGTAGGGCCTGAGACAACCAATAGGACCCGAGACTAGCCAAGGCCAAAGCCAGAAGGGCCCGCGACAACCAGTAGGGCCTGAGACAAGCCAAAGCTAAATCTAGCAGGGCCCGAGACAGGCCAAAGCCAGGAGGGCCTGAGACAACCAGTTGGGCCCAAGAAAATCCAAGGTCTAAGCCAGTAGGGCTTAAGACAACTAGTAGGGCCTGAGACAAGCCAAGGCCAAAGTCAGCAGGGCCCGAGACAACCAGTAGGGTCTGAGACAAGCCATAGCTAGCAGGGCCCAAGACAACCATTAGGGCCAGAGACAGGTCTAGTCCAAGCCAGCAAGGCCCAAGACAACCAGTAGGGCCCTAGACAAGCCAAGGCCAAAGCCAGCAGGTCCCCAGACAATCAGTAGTGCTTGAGACAAGCCAAAGCCAACAATTCCCAAGACAACCAATAGGGCCCGAGACAGGCCAAGGCTAAAGCCCACAGTGACTGAGACAAGTAGTAGGGCCTGAGACAGGCCAAGACTAATGCCAGCCGGGCACGAGACTGGCTAAAGCTAAAGCCAGCAGGGCCAGCGACGACCAGTAGGACCCGAGACAAGCCAAGGCCACAGTCAAGAGGGCTCGATACAACCAGTAGGGCCCAAAACAGGGCAAGGCCAAAGGCCTGAAACAACCAGTAGGACCCGAGACAGACCAAGGCCAAAGCTAGCAGGGTCCGAGACAACCAGTAGGGCTTGGGACAAGCCAAGGCCAAAGCCAGCAGGACCTGAGACAAGAAGTAGGGCCCGAGAAAAGCCAAGGTCAAAGCCAGCAGGGCCCGAGACAAATAGTATGGTGCAAGACAAGTCATGCCAAAAGCCAGCAGGGCCCATGACAACCAGTAGGGCCCGAGACAGAAGAAGGCCAAAACTAGCAGGGTTCAAGAAAACCAGTAGGCCCGAGACAGCCAAAGCCAGAAGGGCCCGACACAGGCCAAGGCCAAAGCCAGCAGGGCCCGGGACAGAACAAGGCCAAAGTCTGCAGGGCCCGAGACAGGCCAAGGCCAAAGCTAGCAGGGCCCAAAACAACCGACACAGGCCAAGGCTAATGACAGCAGGGCCTGAGACAACCAGTAGGGCCCGAGACAGGCCAAAGTCAGCAGGGCAAGAGACAGGCCAAGACCAAAGCCAACAGAGCCCAAGACAACCAGTAGGACCTGAAACAAGCAGTGGTGCCCAAAACAGGCCTAGGCCAAAGGCCCGAGACAAAGGGTAGGGCCCGAAACAGGCGAAGGCCAAAGCCAGCAGGGCCTGAGACAACCAGTAGGACCCGAGACAAGCCAAGGCCAAAGCCAGCAGGACCCGAGACAACATGTAGGGCCCGATAAAAGCCAAGGCCAAAGCCAGAAGGGCCCGAGACAACCAGTAGGGCCTGAGACAAGCGAAGGTTAAAGCCAGTAGGGCCCGAGACAACCAGAAGGACCCGAGACAAGCCAAGGCTAAAAGCCAGAAGGGCCCGAGACAACAAGTAGGGCCTGAGACAAGCCAAAGCAAATCTAGCAGGGCCCGAGACAGACCAAAGCCAGGAGGGCCCAAGACAACCAGTTGGGCCAAAGAAAATTCAAGGTCTAAGCCAGCAGGGCTCAAGACAACTAGTAGGGTCTGAGACAAGCCATAGCTAGCAGGGCCCAAGACAACAAGTAGGGCTCGAGACAGGTCTAGTCCAAGCCAGTAAGGCCCAGGACAACCAGTAGGGCCCTAGACAAGCCAAGGCCAAAGCCAGCAGGGCCCCAGACAATCAGTAGCGCTTGAGACAAGCCAAAGCCAACAGTGTCCGAGACAAGCAATAGGGCCCGAGACAGGCCAAGGCTAAGGCCAACAGTGCCTGAGACAAGTAGTAGGGCCTGAGACAGTCCAAAACTAATGCCAGCAGGGCAAGAGACTGGCTAAACCTAAAGCCAGCAGGGCCCGCGATAACCAGTAGGACCCGAGACAAGCCAAGGCCACAGTCACCAGGGCCCGAGACAACCAGTAGGGCCCAAAACAGGCCAAGGTCAAAGGCCCGAAACAACAAGTAGGGCCCGAGACAAGCCAAGGCCACAGTCAGCAGGGCTCGAGACAACCAGTAGGGCCCAAAACAAGCCAAGGCCAGAGGCCCGAATCAACCATTAGGGCCCGAGACTGGCCAAGGCCAAAGCCAGCAGGGCCCGAGACAACAAATAGGGCTCGAGACAAGCCAAGGCCAAAGCCAGAAGGACCTGAGACAACAAGTAGGGCCCGAGAAAAGCCAAGGCCAAAGCCATCAGGGCCCGAGACAACGAGTATGGTGCAACACAAGCAATGCCAAAAGCCAGCAGGGCCCGAGACAGAAGAAAGCCAAAACTAGCAGGGCCCAAGAAAACCAGTAGGACCCGAGACAGCCAAAGCCAGAAAGGCCCGACACAGGCCAAGGCCAAAGTCTGCAGGGCCCGAGACAGGCCAAGGCCAAAGCTAGCAGGGCCCAGGACAAGCCAAAGCCAATGCTAGCAAGGCCCAAAACAACCGACACAGGCCAAGGCTAAAGACAGCAGGGCCCGAGACAACCAGTAGGGCCCGAGACAGGACAAAGCCAGCAGGGCACGAGACAGGCCAAGACCAAAGCCAACAGAGCCCAAAACAACCAGTAGGACCTGAAACAACCAGTGGTGCCAAAAACAGGCCTAGGCCAAAGGCCCGAGACAACCGGTAGGGCCCAAAACAGGCGAAGGCCAAAGCCAGCAGGCCCCGAGAAAAGCCAAGGTCAAAGCCAGCTGGACCTAAGACAACCAGTAGGGCCCGAGACAAGCCAAGACCAAAGCCAGAAGGGCCCGACACAACCAAGAGGGCCTGAGACAAGCCAAGGTCAAAGCCAGCAGGGTCCGAGACAACCAGTAGGACCCGAGACAGGCCAAGGCCAAAGCCAGAAGGGCCCGAGACAACCAGTAGGACCCAAGAAAAGCCGAAGCCAATGCCAGAAGGGTCTGAGACCACCAGTAGGGCTCGAGACAAGCCAAGGCCAAAGCCAGCAGGACCCGAGACAAAAAGTAGGACCCGAGAAAAGCCAAGGCCAAAGCTAGCAGGACAGCGAGATGCAGAAAGGCCCGAGACAAGTCAAGGTCAAAGTCAGCAGTGTCCGAGACAACAAGTAGGGCCCGATAAAAGCCAAGGCCAAACCCAGAAGGGCGCGAGACAACCAGTAGGGCCTGAGAAAAGTCAAGGTTAAAGCCAGTAGGGCCCGAGACAACCAGTAGGACCCGAGACAAGCCAAAGCCTACAGTGCCCGAGACAACCAATAGGGCCCGACACAGGCCAAGGCTAAAGCCAGCAGTGCCCGAGACAAGTAGTAGGGCCTGAGACAGGCCAAGGCAAATGCCAGCAAGGCACGAGACTTGCTAAAGCTAAAGCCAGCAGGGCCGACGACAACCAGTAGGACCCGAGACAAGCCAAGGCCACAGTCAGCAGGGCTCGAGACAACCAGTAGGGCCCAAAACAGGCCAAGGCCAAAGGCCTGAAACAACCAGTAGGACCCGAGACAAGCCAAGGCCAAAGCCAGAAGGGCCCGAGAAAACCAGTAGGGCTCAAGACAAGCCAAGGCCAAAGCCAGCAGGACCCGAGACAAGTAGGGCCTGATAAAAGCCAAGGCCAAAGCCATAAGGGCACGAGACAACCAGTAGGGCCTGAGACAAGCCAAGGTTAAAGCCAGTAAGGCCCGAGACAACCAGTAGGGCCTGAGACAAACCAAAGCCAAATCTAGCAGGGCCCGAGAGAGGGCAAAGCCAGGAGGGCCCGAGACAACCAGTTTGGCCCAAGAAAATCCAAGGTCTAAGCCAGCAGGGCTCAAGACAACTAGTAGGGCCTGATACAAGCCAAGGCCAAAGTCTGCAGGGCCCGTGAAAAGCAGTAGGGTCTGAGAAAAGCCATAGCTAGCAGGGCCCAAGACAACCAGTAGGGCCCGAGACAGGTCTAGTCCAAGCCAGCAAGGCCCAAGACAACCAGTAGGGCCCTAGACAAGCCAAGGCCAAAGCCAGCAGGGCCCCAGACAATCAGTAGCGCTTGAGATAAGCCAAAGCCAACAGTGCCCGAGACAAGTAGTAGGGCCTCAGACAGGCGAAGACTAATGCCAGCAGGGCACGAGACTGGCTAAAGCTAAAGCCAGCAGGGCCCGCGACAACCAGTAGGACCCGAGACAAGCCAAGGCAACAGTCAACAGGGCTCGAGACAACTAGTAGGGCCCAAAACAGGCCAAGGCCAAAGCCCCAAAACAACCAGTAGGGTCCGAGACAGGCCAAGGCCAAAGCCAGCAGGGCCCGAGACAACCAGTAGGACCCGAGACAAGCCAAGGCCAAAGCCAGAAGGGGCCGAGACTACCAGTAGGACCTAAGAAAAGCCGAAGCCAATGCCAGAAGAGTCTGAGACCACCAGTAGGGCTCGAGACAAGCCAAGGCCAAAGCCAGCAGGACCCGAGACAAAAAGTAGGACCCGAGAAAAGCCAAGGCCAAAGCCAGCAGGACAGGGAGATGCAGAAAGGCCCGAGACAAGCCAAAGTCAAAGTCAGCAGTGTCCGAGACAACAAGTAGGGCCCGATAAAAGCCAAGGCCAAAGCCAGCAGGACCTGAGACAACAAGTAGGGCCCGAGAAAGGCCAAGGCCAAAGCCAGCAGGGCCCGAGACAACCAGTATTGTGCAACACAAGCCATGCCAAAAGCCAGCAGGGCCCATGACAACCAGTAGGGCCCGAGACAGAAGAAGGCCAAAACTAGCAGAGCCCAAGAAAACCAGTAGGACCCGAGACAGCCAAAGCCAGAAGGGCCCGACACAGGCCAAGGCCAAAGCCAGCAGGGCCCGGGACAGACCAAGGCCAAAATCTGCAGGGCCCGAGAAAGGCCAAGCCCAAAGCTAGCAGGGCCCGGGACAAGCCAAAGCCAATGCCAGCAAGGCCCAAAACAACCGACACAGGCCAAGGCTAAAGACAGCAGGGCCCGAGACAACCAGTAGGGTCCGAGACAGGCCAAAGCCAGCAGGGCACGAGACAGGCCAAGACCAAAGCCAACAGAGCCCAAGACAACCAGTAGGACCTGAAACAACCAGTGGTACCCAAAACAGGCCTAGGCCAAAGGCCCGAGACAACCGGTAGGGCCCAAAACAGGTGAAGGCCAAAGCCAGCAGGGCCTGAGAAAAGCCATGGTCAATTCTAGCTGGACCCAAGATAACGAGTAGGGCCCGAGAAAAGCCAAGGTCAAAGTCAGCTGGACCCAAGACAACCAGTAGGGCCCGAGACAAACAGTAGGGCCTGAGACAAGCCAAAGCCAATGGCAGAAGGGCCCGAGCCAACTGGTAGGGCTCGAGACAAGCCAAGGGCAAAGCCAGCAGGGCCCGAGACAACAAGTAGGGCCCGAGAAAAGCCAAGGCCAAAGCCAGCAAGGCCCGAGGCAACCAGTAGAGCCCGAAAAAAGCCAAGGCCAAAGCCAGAAGGGCCCGAGACAACCAGTATGGTGCAACAGAAGCCTTGCCAAAAGCCAGCAGGGCCCGTGACAACCAGTAGGGCCCGAGACAGAAGAAGGCCAAAACTAGCAGGCCACAAGAAAACGAGTAGGACCCGAGACAGCCAAAGCCAGAAGGGCCCGACACAGGCCAAGGCCAAAGCCAGCAGGGCCCGGGAAAGACCAAGGCCAAAGTCTGCAGGGCCTGAGACAGGCCAAGGCCAAAGCTAGCAGGGCTCGGGACAAGCCAAAGCCAATGCCAGCAAGGCCCAAAACAGCCGACACAGGGCAAGGCTAAAGACAGCAGGGCCCGAGACAATCAGTAGGGCTTGAGACAAGCCAAAGCCTACAGTGCTCGAGACAACCAATAGGGCCCGAAACAGGCCAAGGCTAAAGCCAGCAGGGCCCAAGACAAGTAGTAGGGCCTGAGACAGGCCTAGGTCAAGGCCAGCGGGGTAAGAGACTTGCTAAAGCTAAAGCCAGCAGGGCCCGCGACAACCAGTAGTACCCGAGACAAGCCAAGGCTAAAAGCCAGAAGTGCTCGAGACAACCAGTAGGGCCTGAGACAAGCCAAAGCCAAATCTAGCAGGGCCTGAGACAGACCAAAGCCAGGAGGGCCCCAGACAACCAGTTGGGCCCAAGAAAATCCAAGGTCTAAGCCAGCAGGGCTCAAGACAATTGGTAGGGCCTGGGACAAGCCAAGGCCAAAGTCAGCAGGGCCCGAGACAACCAGTAGGGTCTGAGACAAGCCATAGCTAGCAGGGCCCAAGACAACCAGTAGGGCTCGAGACAGGTCTAGTCCAAGCCAGCAAGGCCCAAGAGAACCAGTAGGGCCCTAGACAAGCCAAGGCCAAAGCCAATAGGA
>NW_027370410.1:0-36147 GCF_046119375.1 Phyllobates terribilis | reverse complement strand
TACAATATTCATTGATTTTTGCCATTGAAAAACGTCCAGAAATGTTTGAAGCTACTGACTGAATGAAAGGAGCTGGCATCTCACTCTCTTTGAATCTTCTTTATCATGCTAGGATTAACAGGAAAAAGCTAAAAATTTCAGAATTGCACCGTGCAATGTGGAGATATTACTGTTTGTGCATTTACAATATTCATTGATTTTTGCCATTGAAAAACGTCCAGAAATGTTTGAAGCTACTGACTGAATGAAAGGAGCTGGCATCTCACTCTCTTTGAATCTTCTTTATCATGCTAGGATTAGCAGGAAAAAGCTAAAAATTTCAGAATTGCACCGTGCAATGTGGAGATATTACTGTTTGTGCATTTACAATATTCATTGATTTTTGCCATTGAAAAACATGTTTTTCATATACCAGAAATGTTTGAAGCTACTGACTGAATGAAAGGAGCTGCCATCTCACTCTCTTTGAATCTTCTTTATCATGCTAGGATTAGCAGGAAAAAGCTAAAAATTTCAGAATTGCACCGTGCAATGTGGAGATATTACTGTTTGTGCATTTACAATATTCATTGATTTTTGCCAATGAAAAACGTCCAGAAATGTTTGAAGCTACTGACTGAATGAAAGGAGCTGGCATCTCACTCTCTTTGAATCTTCTTTATCATGCTAGGATTAACAGGAAAAAGCTAAAAATTTCAGAATTGCACCGTGCAATGTGGAGATATTACTGTTTGTGCATTTACAATATTCATTGATTTTTGCCATTGAAAAACGTCCAGAAATGTTTGAAGCTACTGACTGAATGAAAGGAGCTGGCATCTCACTCTCTTTGAATCTTCTTTATCATGCTAGGATTAACAGGAAAAAGCTAAAAATTTCAGAATTGCACCGTGCAATGTGGAGATATTACTGTTTGTGCATTTACAATATTCATTGATTTTTGCCATTGAAAAACGTCCAGAAATGTTTGAAGCTACTGACTGAATGAAAGGAGCTGGCATCTCACTCTCTTTGAATCTTCTTTATCATGCTAGGATTAACAGGAAAAAGCTAAAAATTTCATAATTGCACCGTGCAATGTGGAGATATTACTGTTTGTGCATTTACAATATTCATTGATTTTTGCCATTGAAAAACGTCCAGAATGTTTGAAGCTACTGACTGAATGAAAGGAGCTGGCATCTCACTCTCTTTGAATCTTCTTTATCATGCTAGGATTAACAGGAAAAAGCTAAAAATTTCAGAATTGCACCGTGCAATGTGGAGATATTACTGTTTGTGCATTTACAATATTCATTGATTTTTGCCATTGAAAAACATGTTTTTCATATACCAGAAATGTTTGAAGCTACTGACTGAATGAAAGGAGCTGGCATCTCACTCTCTTTGAATCTTCTTTATCATGCTAGGATTAACAGGAAAAAGCTAAAAATTTCAGAATTGCACCGTGCAATGTGGAGATATTACTGTTTGTGCATTTACAATATTCATTGATTTTTGCCATTGAAAAACGTCCAGAAATGTTTGAAGCTACTGACTGAATGAAAGGAGCTGGCATCTCAGTCTCTTTGAATCTTCTTTATCATGCTAGGATTAACAGGAAAAAGCTAAAAATTTCAGAATTGCACCGTGCAATGTGGAGATATTACTGTTTGTGCATTTACAATATTCATTGATTTTTGCCATTGAAAAACATGTTTTTCATATACCAGAAATGTTTGAAGCTACTGACTGAATGAAAGGAGCTGGCATCTCACTCTCTTTGAATCTTCTTTATCATGCTAGGATTAACAGGAAAAAGCTAAAAATTTCAGAATTGCACCGTGCAATGTGGAGATATTACTGTTTGTGCATTTACAATATTCATTGATTTTTGCCATTGAAAAACATGTTTTTCATATACCAGAAATGTTTGAAGCTACTGACTGAATGAAAGGAGCTGGCATCTCACTCTCTTTGAATCTTCTTTATCATGCTAGGATTAACAGGAAAAAGCAAAAAATTTCAGAATTGCACCGTGCAATGTGGAGATATTACTGTTTGTGCATTTACAATATTCATTGATTTTTGCCATTGAAAAACGTCCAGAAATGTTTGAAGCTACTGACTGAATGAAAGGAGCTGGCATCTCACTCTCTTTGAATCTTCTTTATCATGCTAGGATTAACAGGAAAAAGCTAAAAATTTCAGAATTGCACCGTGCAATGTGGAGATATTACTGTTTGTGCATTTACAATATTCATTGATTTTTGCCATTGAAAAAACGTCCAGAAATGTTTGAAGCTACTGACTGAATGAAAGGAGCTGGCATCTCACTCTCTTTGAATCTTCTTTATCATGCTAGATTAACAGGAAAAAGCTAAAAATTTCAGAATTGCACCGTGCAATGTGGAGATATTACTGTTTGTGCATTTACAATATTCATTGATTTTTGCCATTGAAAAACATGTTTTTCATATACCAGAAATGTTTGAAGCTACTGACTGAATGAAAGGAGCTGGCATCTCACTCTCTTTGAATCTTCTTTATCATGCTAGGATTAACAGGAAAAAGCTAAAAATTTCAGAATTGCACCGTGCAATGTGGAGATATTACTGTTTGTGCATTTACAATATTCATTGATTTTTGCCATTGAAAAACATGTTTTTCATATACCAGAAATGTTTGAAGCTACTGACTGAATGAAAGGAGCTGGCATCTCACTCTCTTTGAATCTTCTTTATCATGCTAGGATTAACAGGAAAAAGCTAAAAATTTCAGAATTGCACCGTGCAATGTGGAGATATTACTGTTTGTGCATTTACAATATTCATTGATTTTTGCCATTGAAAAACATGTTTTTCATATACCAGAAATGTTTGAAGCTACTGACTGAATGAAAGGAGCTGGCATCTCACTCTCTTTGAATCTTCTTTATCATGCTAGGATTAGCAGGAAAAAGCAAAAAATTTCAGAATTGCACCGTGCAATGTGGAGATATTACTGTTTGTGCATTTACAATATTCATTGATTTTTGCCATTGAAAAACGTCCAGAAATGTTTGAAGCTACTGACTGAATGAAAGGAGCTGGCATCTCACTCTCTTTGAATCTTCTTTATCATGCTAGGATTAACAGGAAAAAGCTAAAAATTTCAGAATTGCACCGTGCAATGTGGAGATATTACTGTTTGTGCATTTACAATATTCATTGATTTTTGCCATTGAAAAACATGTTTTTCATATACCAGAAATGTTTGAAGCTACTGACTGAATGAAAGGAGCTGGCATCTCACTCTCTTTGAATCTTCTTTATCATGCTAGGATTAACAGGAAAAAGCTAAAAATTTCAGAATTGCACCGTGCAATGTGGAGATATTACTGTTTGTGCATTTACAATATTCAATGATTTTTGCCATTGAAAAACGTCCAGAAATGTTTGAAGCTACTGACTGAATGAAAGGAGCTGGCATCTCACTCTCTTTGAATCTTCTTTATCATGCTAGGATTAACAGGAAAAAGCAAAAAATTTCAGAATTGCACCGTGCAATGTGGAGATATTACTGTTTGTGCATTTACAATATTCATTGATTTTTGCCATTGAAAAACGTCCAGAAATGTTTGAAGCTACTGACTGAATGAAAGGAGCTGGCATCTCACTCTCTTTGAATCTTCTTTATCATGCTAGGATTAACAGGAAAAAGCTAAAAATTTCAGAATTGCACCGTGCAATGTGGAGATATTACTGTTTGTGCATTTACAATATTCATTGATTTTTGCCATTGAAAAACGTCCAGAAATGTTTGAAGCTACTGACTGAATGAAAGGAGCTGGCATCTCACTCTCTTTGACTCTTCTTTATCATGCTAGGATTAACAGGAAAAAGCTAAAAATTTCATAATTGCACCGTGCAATGTGGAGATATTACTGTTTGTGCATTTACAATATTCATTGATTTTTGCCATTGAAAAACGTCCAGAAATGTTTGAAGCTACTGACTGAATGAAAGGAGCTGGCATCTCACTCTCTTTGAATCTTCTTTATCATGCTAGGATTAACAGGAAAAAGCTAAAAATTTCAGAATTGCACCGTGCAATGTGGAGATATTACTGTTTGTGCATTTACAATATTCATTGATTTTTGCCATTGAAAAACATGTTTTTCATATACCAGAAATGTTTGAAGCTACTGACTGAATGAAAGGAGCTGGCATCTCACTCTCTTTGAATCTTCTTTATCATGCTAGGATTAACAGGAAAAAGCTAAAAATTTCAGAATTGCACCGTGCAATGTGGAGATATTACTGTTTGTGCATTTACAATATTCATTGATTTTTGCCATTGAAAAACGTCCAGAAATGTTTGAAGCTACTGACTGAATGAAAGGAGCTGGCATCTCACTCTCTTTGAATCTTCTTTATCATGCTAGGATTAACAGGAAAAAGCTAAAAATTTCAGAATTGCACCGTGCAATGTGGAGATATTACTGTTTGTGCATTTACAATATTCATTGATTTTTGCCATTGAAAAACATGTTTTTCATATACCAGAAATGTTTGAAGCTACTGACTGAATGAAAGGAGCTGGCATCTCACTCTCTTTGAATCTTCTTTATCATGCTAGGATTAACAGGAAAAAGCTAAAAATTTCAGAATTGCACCGTGCAATGTGGAGATATTACTGTTTGTGCATTTACAATATTCATTGATTTTTGCCATTGAAAAACATGTTTTTCATATACCAGAAATGTTTGAAGCTACTGACTGAATGAAAGGAGCTGGCATCTCACTCTCTTTGAATCTTCTTTATCATGCTAGGATTAACAGGAAAAAGCAAAAAATTTCAGAATTGCACCGTGCAATGTGGAGATATTACTGTTTGTGCATTTACAATATTCATTGATTTTAGCCATTGAAAAACATGTTTTTCATATACCAGAAATGTTTGAAGCTACTGACTGAATGAAAGGAGCTGGCATCTCACTCTCTTTGAATCTTCTTTATCATGCTAGGATTAACAGGAAAAAGCTAAAAATTTCAGAATTGCACCGTGCAATGTGGAGATATTACTGTTTGTGCATTTACAATATTCATTGATTTTTGCCATTGAAAAACATGTTTTTCATATACCAGAAATGTTTGAAGCTACTGACTGAATGAAAGGAGCTGGCATCTCACTCTCTTTGAATCTTCTTTATCATGCTAGGATTAGCAGGAAAAAGCAAAAAATTTCAGAATTGCACCGTGCAATGTGGAGATATTACTGTTTGTGCATTTACAATATTCATTGATTTTTGCCATTGAAAAACGTCCAGAAATGTTTGAAGCTACTGACTGAATGAAAGGAGCTGGCATCTCACTCTCTTTGAATCTTCTTTATCATGCTAGGATTAACAGGAAAAAGCTAAAAATTTCAGAATTGCACCGTGCAATGTGGAGATATTACTGTTTGTGCATTTACAATATTCATTGATTTTTGCCATTGAAAAACATGTTTTTCATATACCAGAAATGTTTGAAGCTACTGACTGAATGAAAGGAGCTGGCATCTCACTCTCTTTGAATCTTCTTTATCATGCTAGGATTAACAGGAAAAAGCTAAAAATTTCAGAATTGCACCGTGCAATGTGGAGATATTACTGTTTGTGCATTTACAATATTCAATGATTTTTGCCATTGAAAAACGTCCAGAAATGTTTGAAGCTACTGACTGAATGAAAGGAGCTGGCATCTCACTCTCTTTGAATCTTCTTTATCATGCTAGGATTAACAGGAAAAAGCAAAAAATTTCAGAATTGCACCGTGCAATGTGGAGATATTACTGTTTGTGCATTTACAATATTCATTGATTTTTGCCATTGAAAAACGTCCAGAAATGTTTGAAGCTACTGACTGAATGAAAGGAGCTGGCATCTCACTCTCTTTGAATCTTCTTTATCATGCTAGGATTAGCAGGAAAAAGCTAAAAATTTCAGAATTGCACCGTGCAATGTGGAGATATTACTGTTTGTGCATTTACAATATTCATTGATTTTTGCCATTGAAAAACATGTTTTTCATATACCAGAAATGTTTGAAGCTACTGACTGAATGAAAGGAGCTGGCATCTCACTCTCTTTGAATCTTCTTTATCATGCTAGGATTAACAGGAAAAAGCTAAAAATTTCAGAATTGCACCGTGCAATGTGGAGATATTACTGTTTGTGCATTTACAATATTCATTGATTTTTGCCATTGAAAAACATGTTTTTCATATACCAGAAATGTTTGAAGCTACTGACTGAATGAAAGGAGCTGGCATCTCACTCTCTTTGAATCTTCTTTATCATGCTAGGATTAACAGGAAAAAGCTAAAAATTTCAGAATTGCACCGTGCAATGTGGAGATATTACTGTTTGTGCATTTACAATATTCAATGATTTTTGCCATTGAAAAACGTCCAGAAATGTTTGAAGCTACTGACTGAATGAAAGGAGCTGGCATCTCACTCTCTTTGAATCTTCTTTATCATGCTAGGATTAACAGGAAAAAGCAAAAAATTTCAGAATTGCACCGTGCAATGTGGAGATATTACTGTTTGTGCATTTACAATATTCATTGATTTTTGCCATTGAAAAACGTCCAGAAATGTTTGAAGCTACTGACTGAATGAAAGGAGCTGGCATCTCACTCTCTTTGAATCTTCTTTATCATGCTAGGATTAACAGGAAAAAGCTAAAAATTTCAGAATTGCACCGTGCAATGTGGAGATATTACTGTTTGTGCATTTACAATATTCATTGATTTTTGCCATTGAAAAACGTCCAGAAATGTTTGAAGCTACTGACTGAATGAAAGGAGCTGGCATCTCACTCTCTTTGAATCTTCTTTATCATGCTAGGATTAACAGGAAAAAGCTAAAAATTTCATAATTGCACCGTGCAATGTGGAGATATTACTGTTTGTGCATTTACAATATTCATTGATTTTTGCCATTGAAAAACGTCCAGAAATGTTTGAAGCTACTGACTGAATGAAAGGAGCTGGCATCTCACTCTCTTTGAATCTTCTTTATCATGCTAGGATTAACAGGAAAAAGCTAAAAATTTCAGAATTGCACCGTGCAATGTGGAGATATTACTGTTTGTGCATTTACAATATTCATTGATTTTTGCCATTGAAAAACATGTTTTTCATATACCAGAAATGTTTGAAGCTACTGACTGAATGAAAGGAGCTGGCATCTCACTCTCTTTGAATCTTCTTTATCATGCTAGGATTAACAGGAAAAAGCTAAAAATTTCAGAATTGCACCGTGCAATGTGGAGATATTACTGTTTGTGCATTTACAATATTCATTGATTTTTGCCATTGAAAAACGTCCAGAAATGTTTGAAGCTACTGACTGAATGAAAGGAGCTGGCATCTCACTCTCTTTGAATCTTCTTTATCATGCTAGGATTAACAGGAAAAAGCTAAAAATTTCAGAATTGCACCGTGCAATGTGGAGATATTACTGTTTGTGCATTTACAATATTCATTGATTTTTGCCATTGAAAAACATGTTTTTCATATACCAGAAATGTTTGAAGCTACTGACTGAATGAAAGGAGCTGGCATCTCACTCTCTTTGAATCTTCTTTATCATGCTAGGATTAACAGGAAAAAGCTAAAAATTTCAGAATTGCACCGTGCAATGTGGAGATATTACTGTTTGTGCATTTACAATATTCATTGATTTTTGCCATTGAAAAACATGTTTTTCATATACCAGAAATGTTTGAAGCTACTGACTGAATGAAAGGAGCTGGCATCTCACTCTCTTTGAATCTTCTTTATCATGCTAGGATTAACAGGAAAAAGCAAAAAATTTCAGAATTGCACCGTGCAATGTGGAGATATTACTGTTTGTGCATTTACAATATTCATTGATTTTAGCCATTGAAAAACATGTTTTTCATATACCAGAAATGTTTGAAGCTACTGACTGAATGAAAGGAGCTGGCATCTCACTCTCTTTGAATCTTCTTTATCATGCTAGGATTAACAGGAAAAAGCTAAAAATTTCAGAATTGCACCGTGCAATGTGGAGATATTACTGTTTGTGCATTTACAATATTCATTGATTTTTGCCATTGAAAAACATGTTTTTCATATACCAGAAATGTTTGAAGCTACTGACTGAATGAAAGGAGCTGGCATCTCACTCTCTTTGAATCTTCTTTATCATGCTAGGATTAGCAGGAAAAAGCAAAAAATTTCAGAATTGCACCGTGCAATGTGGAGATATTACTGTTTGTGCATTTACAATATTCATTGATTTTTGCCATTGAAAAACGTCCAGAAATGTTTGAAGCTACTGACTGAATGAAAGGAGCTGGCATCTCACTCTCTTTGAATCTTCTTTATCATGCTAGGATTAACAGGAAAAAGCTAAAAATTTCAGAATTGCACCGTGCAATGTGGAGATATTACTGTTTGTGCATTTACAATATTCATTGATTTTTGCCATTGAAAAACATGTTTTTCATATACCAGAAATGTTTGAAGCTACTGACTGAATGAAAGGAGCTGGCATCTCACTCTCTTTGAATCTTCTTTATCATGCTAGGATTAACAGGAAAAAGCTAAAAATTTCAGAATTGCACCGTGCAATGTGGAGATATTACTGTTTGTGCATTTACAATATTCAATGATTTTTGCCATTGAAAAACGTCCAGAAATGTTTGAAGCTACTGACTGAATGAAAGGAGCTGGCATCTCACTCTCTTTGAATCTTCTTTATCATGCTAGGATTAACAGGAAAAAGCAAAAAATTTCAGAATTGCACCGTGCAATGTGGAGATATTACTGTTTGTGCATTTACAATATTCATTGATTTTTGCCATTGAAAAACGTCCAGAAATGTTTGAAGCTACTGACTGAATGAAAGGAGCTGGCATCTCACTCTCTTTGAATCTTCTTTATCATGCTAGGATTAGCAGGAAAAAGCTAAAAATTTCAGAATTGCACCGTGCAATGTGGAGATATTACTGTTTGTGCATTTACAATATTCATTGATTTTTGCCATTGAAAAACATGTTTTTCATATACCAGAAATGTTTGAAGCTACTGACTGAATGAAAGGAGCTGGCATCTCACTCTCTTTGAATCTTCTTTATCATGCTAGGATTAACAGGAAAAAGCTAAAAATTTCAGAATTGCACCGTGCAATGTGGAGATATTACTGTTTGTGCATTTACAATATTCATTGATTTTTGCCATTGAAAAACATGTTTTTCATATACCAGAAATGTTTGAAGCTACTGACTGAATGAAAGGAGCTGGCATCTCACTCTCTTTGAATCTTCTTTATCATGCTAGGATTAACAGGAAAAAGCTAAAAATTTCAGAATTGCACCGTGCAATGTGGAGATATTACTGTTTGTGCATTTACAATATTCATTGATTTTTGCCATTGAAAAACATGTTTTTCATATACCAGAAATGTTTGAAGCTACTGACTGAATGAAAGGAGCTGGCATCTCACTCTCTTTGAATCTTCTTTATCATGCTAGGATTAACAGGAAAAAGCAAAAAATTTCAGAATTGCACCGTGCAATGTGGAGATATTACTGTTTGTGCATTTACAATATTCATTGATTTTTGCCATTGAAAAACATGTTTTTCATATACCAGAAATGTTTGAAGCTACTGACTGAATGAAAGGAGCTGGCATCTCACTCTCTTTGAATCTTCTTTATCATGCTAGGATTAACAGGAAAAAGCTAAAAATTTCAGAATTGCACCGTGCAATGTGGAGATATTACTGTTTGTGCATTTACAATATTCATTGATTTTTGCCATTGAAAAACGTCCAGAAATGTTTGAAGCTACTGACTGAATGAAAGGAGCTGGCATCTCACTCTCTTTGAATCTTCTTTATCATGCTAGGATTAGCAGGAAAAAGCAAAAAATTTCAGAATTGCACCGTGCAATGTGGAGATATTACTGTTTGTGCATTTACAATATTCATTGATTTTTGCCATTGAAAAACATGTTTTTCATATACCAGAAATGTTTGAAGCTACTGACTGAATGAAAGGAGCTGGCATCTCACTCTCTTTGAATCTTCTTTATCATGCTAGGATTAACAGGAAAAAGCTAAAAATTTCAGAATTGCACCGTGCAATGTGGAGATATTACTGTTTGTGCATTTACAATATTCATTGATTTTTTCCATTGAAAAACATGTTTTTCATATACCAGAAATGTTTGAAGCTACTGACTGAATGAAAGGAGCTGGCATCTCACTCTCTTTGAATCTTCTTTATCATGCTAGGATTAGCAGGAAAAAGCAAAAAATTTCAGAATTGCACCGTGCAATGTGGAGATATTACTGTTTGTGCATTTACAATATTCATTGATTTTTGCCATTGAAAAACATGTTTTTCATATACCAGAAATGTTTGAAGCTACTGACTGAATGAAAGGAGCTGGCATCTCACTCTCTTTGAATCTTCTTTATCATGCTAGGATTAACAGGAAAAAGCTAAAAATTTCAGAATTGCACCGTGCAATGTGGAGATATTACTGTTTGTGCATTTACAATATTCATTGATTTTTGCCATTGAAAAACGTCCAGAAATGTTTGAAGCTACTGACTGAATGAAAGGAGCTGGCATCTCACTCTCTTTGAATCTTCTTTATCATGCTAGGATTAACAGGAAAAAGCTAAAAATTTCAGAATTGCACCGTGCAATGTGGAGATATTACTGTTTGTGCATTTACAATATTCATTGATTTTTGCCATTGAAAAACATGTTTTTCATATACCAGAAATGTTTGAAGCTACTGACTGAATGAAAGGAGCTGGCATCTCACTCTCTTTGAATCTTCTTTATCATGCTAGGATTAACAGGAAAAAGCTAAAAATTTCAGAATTGCACCGTGCAATGTGGAGATATTACTGTTTGTGCATTTACAATATTCATTGATTTTTGCCATTGAAAAACATGTTTTTCATATACCAGAAATGTTTGAAGCTACTGACTGAATGAAAGGAGCTGGCATCTCACTCTCTTTGAATCTTCTTTATCATGCTAGGATTAGCAGGAAAAAGCTAAAAATTTCAGAATTGCACCGTGCAATGTGGAGATATTACTGTTTGTGCATTTACAATATTCATTGATTTTTGCCAATGAAAAACGTCCAGAAATGTTTGAAGCTACTGACTGAATGAAAGGAGCTGGCATCTCACTCTCTTTGAATCTTCTTTATCATGCTAGGATTAACAGGAAAAAGCTAAAAATTTCAGAATTGCACCGTGCAATGTGGAGATATTACTGTTTGTGCATTTACAATATTCATTGATTTTTGCCATTGAAAAACGTCCAGAAATGTTTGAAGCTACTGACTGAATGAAAGGAGCTGGCATCTCACTCTCTTTGAATCTTCTTTATCATGCTAGGATTAACAGGAAAAAGCTAAAAATTTCAGAATTGCACCGTGCAATGTGGAGATATTACTGTTTGTGCATTTACAATATTCATTGATTTTTGCCATTGAAAAACGTCCAGAAATGTTTGAAGCTACTGACTGAATGAAAGGAGCTGGCAACTCACTCTCTTTGAATCTTCTTTATCATGCTAGGATTAACAGGAAAAAGCTAAAAATTTCATAATTGCACCGTGCAATGTGGAGATATTACTGTTTGTGCATTTACAATATTCATTGATTTTTGCCATTGAAAAACGTCCAGAAATGTTTGAAGCTACTGACTGAATGAAAGGAGCTGGCATCTCACTCTCTTTGAATCTTCTTTATCATGCTAGGATTAACAGGAAAAAGCTAAAAATTTCAGAATTGCACCGTGCAATGTGGAGATATTACTGTTTGTGCATTTACAATATTCATTGATTTTTGCCATTGAAAAACATGTTTTTCATATACCAGAAATGTTTGAAGCTACTGACTGAATGAAAGGAGCTGGCATCTCACTCTCTTTGAATCTTCTTTATCATGCTAGGATTAACAGGAAAAAGCTAAAAATTTCAGAATTGCACCGTGCAATGTGGAGATATTACTGTTTGTGCATTTACAATATTCATTGATTTTTGCCATTGAAAAACGTCCAGAAATGTTTGAAGCTACTGACTGAATGAAAGGAGCTGGCATCTCACTCTCTTTGAATCTTCTTTATCATGCTAGGATTAACAGGAAAAAGCTAAAAATTTCAGAATTGCACCGTGCAATGTGGAGATATTACTGTTTGTGCATTTACAATATTCATTGATTTTTGCCATTGAAAAACATGTTTTTCATATACCAGAAATGTTTGAAGCTACTGACTGAATGAAAGGAGCTGGCATCTCACTCTCTTTGAATCTTCTTTATCATGCTAGGATTAACAGGAAAAAGCTAAAAATTTCAGAATTGCACCGTGCAATGTGGAGATATTACTGTTTGTGCATTTACAATATTCATTGATTTTTGCCATTGAAAAACATGTTTTTCATATACCAGAAATGTTTGAAGCTACTGACTGAATGAAAGGAGCTGGCATCTCACTCTCTTTGAATCTTCTTTATCATGCTAGGATTAACAGGAAAAAGCAAAAAATTTCAGAATTGCACCGTGCAATGTGGAGATATTACTGTTTGTGCATTTACAATATTCATTGATTTTTGCCATTGAAAAACGTCCAGAAATGTTTGAAGCTACTGACTGAATGAAAGGAGCTGGCATCTCACTCACTTTGAATCTTCTTTATCATGCTAGGATTAACAGGAAAAAGCTAAAAATTTCAGAATTGCACCGTGCAATGTGGAGATATTACTGTTTGTGCATTTACAATATTCATTGATTTTTGCCATTGAAAAACGTCCAGAAATGTTTGAAGCTACTGACTGAATGAAAGGAGCTGGCATCTCACTCTCTTTGAATCTTCTTTATCATGCTAGATTAACAGGAAAAAGCTAAAAATTTCAGAATTGCACCGTGCAATGTGGAGATATTACTGTTTGTGCATTTACAATATTCATTGATTTTTGCCATTGAAAAACATGTTTTTCATATACCAGAAATGTTTGAAGCTACTGACTGAATGAAAGGAGCTGGCATCTCACTCTCTTTGAATCTTCTTTATCATGCTAGGATTAACAGGAAAAAGCTAAAAATTTCAGAATTGCACCGTGCAATGTGGAGATATTACTGTTTGTGCATTTACAATATTCATTGATTTTTGCCATTGAAAAACATGTTTTTCATATACCAGAAATGTTTGAAGCTACTGACTGAATGAAAGGAGCTGGCATCTCACTCTCTTTGAATCTTCTTTATCATGCTAGGATTAACAGGAAAAAGCTAAAAATTTCAGAATTGCACCGTGCAATGTGGAGATATTACTGTTTGTGCATTTACAATATTCATTGATTTTTGCCATTGAAAAACATGTTTTTCATATACCAGAAATGTTTGAAGCTACTGACTGAATGAAAGGAGCTGGCATCTCACTCTCTTTGAATCTTCTTTATCATGCTAGGATTAGCAGGAAAAAGCAAAAAATTTCAGAATTGCACCGTGCAATGTGGAGATATTACTGTTTGTGCATTTACAATATTCATTGATTTTTGCCATTGAAAAACGTCCAGAAATGTTTGAAGCTACTGACTGAATGAAAGGAGCTGGCATCTCACTCTCTTTGAATCTTCTTTATCATGCTAGGATTAACAGGAAAAAGCTAAAAATTTCAGAATTGCACCGTGCAATGTGGAGATATTACTGTTTGTGCATTTACAATATTCATTGATTTTTGCCATTGAAAAACATGTTTTTCATATACCAGAAATGTTTGAAGCTACTGACTGAATGAAAGGAGCTGGCATCTCACTCTCTTTGAATCTTCTTTATCATGCTAGGATTAACAGGAAAAAGCTAAAAATTTCAGAATTGCACCGTGCAATGTGGAGATATTACTGTTTGTGCATTTACAATATTCATTGATTTTTGCCATTGAAAAACGTCCAGAAATGTTTGAAGCTACTGACTGAATGAAAGGAGCTGGCATCTCACTCTCTTTGAATCTTCTTTATCATGCTAGGATTAACAGGAAAAAGCAAAAAATTTCAGAATTGCACCGTGCAATGTGGAGATATTACTGTTTGTGCATTTACAATATTCATTGATTTTTGCCATTGAAAAACGTCCAGAAATGTTTGAAGCTACTGACTGAATGAAAGGAGCTGGCATCTCACTCTCTTTGAATCTTCTTTATCATGCTAGGATTAGCAGGAAAAAGCTAAAAATTTCAGAATTGCACCGTGCAATGTGGAGATATTACTGTTTGTGCATTTACAATATTCATTGATTTTTGCCATTGAAAAACATGTTTTTCATATACCAGAAATGTTTGAAGCTACTGACTGAATGAAAGGAGCTGGCATCTCACTCTCTTTGAATCTTCTTTATCATGCTAGGATTAACAGGAAAAAGCTAAAAATTTCAGAATTGCACCGTGCAATGTGGAGATATTACTGTTTGTGCATTTACAATATTCATTGATTTTTGCCATTGAAAAACATGTTTTTCATATACCAGAAATGTTTGAAGCTACTGACTGAATGAAAGGAGCTGGCATCTCACTCTCTTTGAATCTTCTTTATCATGCTAGGATTAACAGGAAAAAGCTAAAAATTTCAGAATTGCACCGTGCAATGTGGAGATATTACTGTTTGTGCATTTACAATATTCATTGATTTTTGCCATTGAAAAACATGTTTTTCATATACCAGAAATGTTTGAAGCTACTGACTGAATGAAAGGAGCTGGCATCTCACTCTCTTTGAATCTTCTTTATCATGCTAGGATTAACAGGAAAAAGCAAAAAATTTCAGAATTGCACCGTGCAATGTGGAGATATTACTGTTTGTGCATTTACAATATTCATTGATTTTTGCCATTGAAAAACATGTTTTTCATATACCAGAAATGTTTGAAGCTACTGACTGAATGAAAGGAGCTGGCATCTCACTCTCTTTGAATCTTCTTTATCATGCTAGGATTAACAGGAAAAAGCTAAAAATTTCAGAATTGCACCGTGCAATGTGGAGATATTACTGTTTGTGCATTTACAATATTCATTGATTTTTGCCATTGAAAAACGTCCAGAAATGTTTGAAGCTACTGACTGAATGAAAGGAGCTGGCATCTCACTCTCTTTGAATCTTCTTTATCATGCTAGGATTAGCAGGAAAAAGCAAAAAATTTCAGAATTGCACCGTGCAATGTGGAGATATTACTGTTTGTGCATTTACAATATTCATTGATTTTTGCCATTGAAAAACATGTTTTTCATATACCAGAAATGTTTGAAGCTACTGACTGAATGAAAGGAGCTGGCATCTCACTCTCTTTGAATCTTCTTTATCATGCTAGGATTAACAGGAAAAAGCTAAAAATTTCAGAATTGCACCGTGCAATGTGGAGATATTACTGTTTGTGCATTTACAATATTCATTGATTTTTTCCATTGAAAAACATGTTTTTCATATACCAGAAATGTTTGAAGCTACTGACTGAATGAAAGGAGCTGGCATCTCACTCTCTTTGAATCTTCTTTATCATGCTAGGATTAGCAGGAAAAAGCAAAAAATTTCAGAATTGCACCGTGCAATGTGGAGATATTACTGTTTGTGCATTTACAATATTCATTGATTTTTGCCATTGAAAAACATGTTTTTCATATACCAGAAATGTTTGAAGCTACTGACTGAATGAAAGGAGCTGGCATCTCACTCTCTTTGAATCTTCTTTATCATGCTAGGATTAACAGGAAAAAGCTAAAAATTTCAGAATTGCACCGTGCAATGTGGAGATATTACTGTTTGTGCATTTACAATATTCATTGATTTTTGCCATTGAAAAACGTCCAGAAATGTTTGAAGCTACTGACTGAATGAAAGGAGCTGGCATCTCACTCTCTTTGAATCTTCTTTATCATGCTAGGATTAACAGGAAAAAGCTAAAAATTTCAGAATTGCACCGTGCAAAGTGGAGATATTACTGTTTGTGCATTTACAATATTCATTGATTTTTGCCATTGAAAAACATGTTTTTCATATACCAGAAATGTTTGAAGCTACTGACTGAATGAAAGGAGCTGGCATCTCACTCTCTTTGAATCTTCTTTATCATGCTAGGATTAACAGGAAAAAGCTAAAAATTTCAGAATTGCACCGTGCAATGTGGAGATATTACTGTTTGTGCATTTACAATATTCATTGATTTTTGCCATTGAAAAACATGTTTTTCATATACCAGAAATGTTTGAAGCTACTGACTGAATGAAAGGAGCTGGCATCTCACTCTCTTTGAATCTTCTTTATCATGCTAGGATTAACAGGAAAAAGCTAAAAATTTCAGAATTGCACCGTGCAATGTGGAGATATTACTGTTTGTGCATTTACAATATTCATTGATTTTTGCCATTGAAAAACATGTTTTTCATATACCAGAAATGTTTGAAGCTACTGACTGAATGAAAGGAGCTGGCATCTCACTCTCTTTGAATCTTCTTTATCATGCTAGGATTAACAGGAAAAAGCTAAAAATTTCAGAATTGCACCGTGCAATGTGGAGATATTACTGTTTGTGCATTTACAATATTCATTGATTTTTGCCATTGAAAAACATGTTTTTCATATACCAGAAATGTTTGAAGCTACTGACTGAATGAAAGGAGCTGGCATCTCACTCTCTTTGAATCTTCTTTATCATGCTAGGATTAACAGGAAAAAGCTAAAAATTTCAGAATTGCACCGTGCAATGTGGAGATATTACTGTTTGTGCATTTACAATATTCATTGATTTTTGCCATTGAAAAACATGTTTTTCATATACCAGAAATGTTTGAAGCTACTGACTGAATGAAAGGAGCTGGCATCTCACTCTCTTTGAATCTTCTTTATCATGCTAGGATTAACAGGAAAAAGCAAAAAATTTCAGAATTGCACCGTGCAATGTGGAGATATTACTGTTTGTGCATTTACAATATTCATTGATTTTTGCCATTGAAAAACATGTTTTTCATATACCAGAAATGTTTGAAGCTACTGACTGAATGAAAGGAGCTGGCATCTCACTCTCTTTGAATCTTCTTTATCATGCTAGGATTAACAGGAAAAAGCTAAAAATTTCAGAATTGCACCGTGCAATGTGGAGATATTACTGTTTGTGCATTTACAATATTCATTGATTTTTGCCATTGAAAAACGTCCAGAAATGTTTGAAGCTACTGACTGAATGAAAGGAGCTGGCATCTCACTCTCTTTGAATCTTCTTTATCATGCTAGGATTAGCAGGAAAAAGCAAAAAATTTCAGAATTGCACCGTGCAATGTGGAGATATTACTGTTTGTGCATTTACAATATTCATTGATTTTTGCCATTGAAAAACATGTTTTTCATATACCAGAAATGTTTGAAGCTACTGACTGAATGAAAGGAGCTGGCATCTCACTCTCTTTGAATCTTCTTTATCATGCTAGGATTAACAGGAAAAAGCTAAAAATTTCAGAATTGCACCGTGCAATGTGGAGATATTACTGTTTGTGCATTTACAATATTCATTGATTTTTTCCATTGAAAAACATGTTTTTCATATACCAGAAATGTTTGAAGCTACTGACTGAATGAAAGGAGCTGGCATCTCACTCTCTTTGAATCTTCTTTATCATGCTAGGATTAGCAGGAAAAAGCAAAAAATTTCAGAATTGCACCGTGCAATGTGGAGATATTACTGTTTGTGCATTTACAATATTCATTGATTTTTGCCATTGAAAAACATGTTTTTCATATACCAGAAATGTTTGAAGCTACTGACTGAATGAAAGGAGCTGGCATCTCACTCTCTTTGAATCTTCTTTATCATGCTAGGATTAACAGGAAAAAGCTAAAAATTTCAGAATTGCACCGTGCAATGTGGAGATATTACTGTTTGTGCATTTACAATATTCATTGATTTTTGCCATTGAAAAACGTCCAGAAATGTTTGAAGCTACTGACTGAATGAAAGGAGCTGGCATCTCACTCTCTTTGAATCTTCTTTATCATGCTAGGATTAACAGGAAAAAGCTAAAAATTTCAGAATTGCACCGTGCAATGTGGAGATATTACTGTTTGTGCATTTACAATATTCATTGATTTTTGCCATTGAAAAACATGTTTTTCATATACCAGAAATGTTTGAAGCTACTGACTGAATGAAAGGAGCTGGCATCTCACTCTCTTTGAATCTTCTTTATCATGCTAGGATTAACAGGAAAAAGCTAAAAATTTCAGAATTGCACCGTGCAATGTGGAGATATTACTGTTTGTGCATTTACAATATTCATTGATTTTTGCCATTGAAAAACATGTTTTTCATATACCAGAAATGTTTGAAGCTACTGACTGAATGAAAGGAGCTGGCATCTCACTCTCTTTGAATCTTCTTTATCATGCTAGGATTAGCAGGAAAAAGCAAAAAATTTCAGAATTGCACCGTGCAATGTGGAGATATTACTGTTTGTGCATTTACAATATTCATTGATTTTTGCCATTGAAAAACATGTTTTTCATATACCAGAAATGTTTGAAGCTACTGACTGAATGAAAGGAGCTGGCATCTCACTCTCTTTGAATCTTCTTTATCATGCTAGGATTAACAGGAAAAAGCTAAAAATTTCAGAATTGCACCGTGCAATGTGGAGATATTACTGTTTGTGCATTTACAATATTCATTGATTTTTGCCATTGAAAAACGTCCAGAAATGTTTGAAGCTACTGACTGAATGAAAGGAGCTGGCATCTCACTCTCTTTGAATCTTCTTTATCATGCTAGGATTAGCAGGAAAAAGCAAAAAATTTCAGAATTGCACCTTGCAATGTGGAGATATTACTGTTTGTGCATTTACAATATTCATTGATTTTTGCCATTGAAAAACGTCCAGAAATGTTTGAAGCTACTGACTGAATGAAAGGAGCTGGCATCTCACTCTCTTTGAATCTTCTTTATCATGCTAGGATTAGCAGGAAAAAGCAAAAAATTTCAGAATTGCACCGTGCAATGTGGAGATATTACTGTTTGTGCATTTACAATATTCATTGATTTTTGCCATTGAAAAACGTCCAGAAATGTTTGAAGCTACTGACTGAATGAAAGGAGCTGGCATCTCACTCTCTTTGAATCTTCTTTATCATGCTAGGATTAACAGGAAAAAGCTAAAAATTTCAGAATTGCACCGTGCAATGTGGAGATATTACTGTTTGTGCATTTACAATATTCATTGATTTTTGCCATTGAAAAACGTCCAGAAATGTTTGAAGCTACTGACTGAATGAAAGGAGCTGGCATCTCACTCTCTTTGAATCTTCTTTATCATGCTAGGATTAGCAGGAAAAAGCAAAAAATTTCAGAATTGCACCGTGCAATGTGGAGATATTACTGTTTGTGCATTTACAATATTCATTGATTTTTGCCATTGAAAAACGTCCAGAAATGTTTGAAGCTACTGACTGAATGAAAGGAGCTGGCATCTCACTCTCTTTGAATCTTCTTTATCATGCTAGGATTAGCAGGAAAAAGCAAAAAATTTCAGAATTGCACCGTGCAATGTGGAGATATTACTGTTTGTGCATTTACAATATTCATTGATTTTTGCCATTGAAAAACATGTTTTTCATATACCAGAAATGTTTGAAGCTACTGACTGAATGAAAGGAGCTGGCATCTCACTCTCTTTGAATCTTCTTTATCATGCTAGGATTAGCAGGAAAAAGCAAAAAATTTCAGAATTGCACCGTGCAATGTGGAGATATTACTGTTTGTGCATTTACAATATTCATTGATTTTTGCCATTGAAAAACATGTTTTTCATATACCAGAAATGTTTGAAGCTACTGACTGAATGAAAGGAGCTGGCATCTCACTCTCTTTGAATCTTCTTTATCATGCTAGGATTAACAGGAAAAAGCTAAAAATTTCAGAATTGCACCGTGCAATGTGGAGATATTACTGTTTGTGCATTTACAATATTCATTGATTTTTGCCATTGAAAAACATGTTTTTCATATACCAGAAATGTTTGAAGCTACTGACTGAATGAAAGGAGCTGGCATCTCACTCTCTTTGAATCTTCTTTATCATGCTAGGATTAACAGGAAAAAGCTAAAAATTTCAGAATTGCACCGTGCAATGTGGAGATATTACTGTTTGTGCATTTACAATATTCATTGATTTTTGCCATTGAAAAACATGTTTTTCATATACCAGAAATGTTTGAAGCTACTGACTGAATGAAAGGAGCTGGCATCTCACTCTCTTTGAATCTTCTTTATCATGCTAGGATTAACAGGAAAAAGCAAAAAATTTCAGAATTGCACCGTGCAATGTGGAGATATTACTGTTTGTGCATTTACAATATTCATTGATTTTTGCCATTGAAAAACGTCCAGAAATGTTTGAAGCTACTGACTGAATGAAAGGAGCTGGCATCTCACTCTCTTTGAATCTTCTTTATCATGCTAGGATTAGCAGGAAAAAGCAAAAAATTTCAGAATTGCACCGTGCAATGTGGAGATATTACTGTTTGTGCATTTACAATATTCATTGATTTTTGCCATTGAAAAACATGTTTTTCATATACCAGAAATGTTTGAAGCTACTGACTGAATGAAAGGAGCTGGCATCTCACTCTCTTTGAATCTTCTTTATCATGCTAGGATTAACAGGAAAAAGCTAAAAATTTCAGAATTGCACCGTGCAATGTGGAGATATTACTGTTTGTGCATTTACAATATTCATTGATTTTTGCCATTGAAAAACGTCCAGAAATGTTTGAAGCTACTGACTGAATGAAAGGAGCTGGCATCTCACTCTCTTTGAATCTTCTTTATCATGCTAGGATTAGCAGGAAAAAGCAAAAAATTTCAGAATTGCACCTTGCAATGTGGAGATATTACTGTTTGTGCATTTACAATATTCATTGATTTTTGCCATTGAAAAACGTCCAGAAATGTTTGAAGCTACTGACTGAATGAAAGGAGCTGGCATCTCACTCTCTTTGAATCTTCTTTATCATGCTAGGATTAGCAGGAAAAAGCAAAAAATTTCAGAATTGCACCGTGCAATGTGGAGATATTACTGTTTGTGCATTTACAATATTCATTGATTTTTGCCATTGAAAAACGTCCAGAAATGTTTGAAGCTACTGACTGAATGAAAGGAGCTGGCATCTCACTCTCTTTGAATCTTCTTTATCATGCTAGGATTAGCAGGAAAAAGCTAAAAATTTCAGAATTGCACCGTGCAATGTGGAGATATTACTGTTTGTGCATTTACAATATTCATTGATTTTTGCCATTGAAAAACGTCCAGAAATGTTTGAAGCTACTGACTGAATGAAAGGAGCTGGCATCTCACTCTCTTTGAATCTTCTTTATCATGCTAGGATTAGCAGGAAAAAGCAAAAAATTTCAGAATTGCACCGTGCAATGTGGAGATATTACTGTTTGTGCATTTACAATATTCATTGATTTTTGCCATTGAAAAACGTCCAGAAATGTTTGAAGCTACTGACTGAATGAAAGGAGCTGGCATCTCACTCTCTTTGAATCTTCTTTATCATGCTAGGATTAGCAGGAAAAAGCAAAAAATTTCAGAATTGCACCGTGCAATGTGGAGATATTACTGTTTGTGCATTTACAATATTCATTGATTTTTGCCATTGAAAAACATGTTTTTCATATACCAGAAATGTTTGAAGCTACTGACTGAATGAAAGGAGCTGGCATCTCACTCTCTTTGAATCTTCTTTATCATGCTAGGATTAACAGGAAAAAGCAAAAAATTTCAGAATTGCACCGTGCAATGTGGAGATATTACTGTTTGTGCATTTACAATATTCATTGATTTTTGCCATTGAAAAACATGTTTTTCATATACCAGAAATGTTTGAAGCTACTGACTGAATGAAAGGAGCTGGCATCTCACTCTCTTTGAATCTTCTTTATCATGCTAGGATTAACAGGAAAAAGCTAAAAATTTCAGAATTGCACCGTGCAATGTGGAGATATTACTGTTTGTGCATTTACAATATTCATTGATTTTGCCATTGAAAAACGTCCAGAAATGTTTGAAGCTACTGACTGAATGAAAGGAGCTGGCATCTCACTCTCTTTGAATCTTCTTTATCATGCTAGGATTAGCAGGAAAAAGCAAAAAATTTCAGAATTGCACCTTGCAATGTGGAGATATTACTGTTTGTGCATTTACAATATTCATTGATTTTTGCCATTGAAAAACGTCCAGAAATGTTTGAAGCTACTGACTGAATGAAAGGAGCTGGCATCTCACTCTCTTTGAATCTTCTTTATCATGCTAGGATTAGCAGGAAAAAGCAAAAAATTTCAGAATTGCACCGTGCAATGTGGAGATATTACTGTTTGTGCATTTACAATATTCATTGATTTTTGCCATTGAAAAACGTCCAGAAATGTTTGAAGCTACTGACTGAATGAAAGGAGCTGGCATCTCACTCTCTTTGAATCTTCTTTATCATGCTAGGATTAACAGGAAAAAGCTAAAAATTTCAGAATTGCACCGTGCAATGTGGAGATATTACTGTTTGTGCATTTACAATATTCATTGATTTTTGCCATTGAAAAACGTCCAGAAATGTTTGAAGCTACTGACTGAATGAAAGGAGCTGGCATCTCACTCTCTTTGAATCTTCTTTATCATGCTAGGATTAGCAGGAAAAAGCAAAAAATTTCAGAATTGCACCGTGCAATGTGGAGATATTACTGTTTGTGCATTTACAATATTCATTGATTTTTGCCATTGAAAAACGTTCCAGAAATGTTTGAAGCTACTGACTGAATGAAAGGAGCTGGCATCTCACTCTCTTTGAATCTTCTTTATCATGCTAGGATTAGCAGGAAAAAGCAAAAAATTTCAGAATTGCACCGTGCAATGTGGAGATATTACTGTTTGTGCATTTACAATATTCATTGATTTTTGCCATTGAAAAACATGTTTTTCATATACCAGAAATGTTTGAAGCTACTGACTGAATGAAAGGAGCTGGCATCTCACTCTCTTTGAATCTTCTTTATCATGCTAGGATTAGCAGGAAAAAGCAAAAAATTTCAGAATTGCACCGTGCAATGTGGAGATATTACTGTTTGTGCATTTACAATATTCATTGATTTTTGCCATTGAAAAACATGTTTTTCATATACCAGAAATGTTTGAAGCTACTGACTGAATGAAAGGAGCTGGCATCTCACTCTCTTTGAATCTTCTTTATCATGCTAGGATTAACAGGAAAAAGCTAAAAATTTCAGAATTGCACCGTGCAATGTGGAGATATTACTGTTTGTGCATTTACAATATTCATTGATTTTTGCCATTGAAAAACATGTTTTTCATATACCAGAAATGTTTGAAGCTACTGACTGAATGAAAGGAGCTGGCATCTCACTCTCTTTGAATCTTCTTTATCATGCTAGGATTAACAGGAAAAAGCTAAAAATTTCAGAATTGCACCGTGCAATGTGGAGATATTACTGTTTGTGCATTTACAATATTCATTGATTTTTGCCATTGAAAAACATGTTTTTCATATACCAGAAATGTTTGAAGCTACTGACTGAATGAAAGGAGCTGGCATCTCACTCTCTTTGAATCTTCTTTATCATGCTAGGATTAACAGGAAAAAGCAAAAAATTTCAGAATTGCACCGTGCAATGTGGAGATATTACTGTTTGTGCATTTACAATATTCATTGATTTTTGCCATTGAAAAACGTCCAGAAATGTTTGAAGCTACTGACTGAATGAAAGGAGCTGGCATCTCACTCTCTTTGAATCTTCTTTATCATGCTAGGATTAGCAGGAAAAAGCAAAAAATTTCAGAATTGCACCGTGCAATGTGGAGATATTACTGTTTGTGCATTTACAATATTCATTGATTTTTGCCATTGAAAAACATGTTTTTCATATACCAGAAATGTTTGAAGCTACTGACTGAATGAAAGGAGCTGGCATCTCACTCTCTTTGAATCTTCTTTATCATGCTAGGATTAACAGGAAAAAGCTAAAAATTTCAGAATTGCACCGTGCAATGTGGAGATATTACTGTTTGTGCATTTACAATATTCATTGATTTTTGCCATTGAAAAACATGTTTTTCATATACCAGAAATGTTTGAAGCTACTGACTGAATGAAAGGAGCTGGCATCTCACTCTCTTTGAATCTTCTTTATCATGCTAGGATTAACAGGAAAAAGCTAAAAATTTCAGAATTGCACCGTGCAATGTGGAGATATTACTGTTTGTGCATTTACAATATTCATTGATTTTTGCCATTGAAAAACATGTTTTTCATATACCAGAAATGTTTGAAGCTACTGACTGAATGAAAGGAGCTGGCATCTCACTCTCTTTGAATCTTCTTTATCATGCTAGGATTAACAGGAAAAAGCAAAAAATTTCAGAATTGCACCGTGCAATGTGGAGATATTACTGTTTGTGCATTTACAATATTCATTGATTTTTGCCATTGAAAAACGTCCAGAAATGTTTGAAGCTACTGACTGAATGAAAGGAGCTGGCATCTCACTCTCTTTGAATCTTCTTTATCATGCTAGGATTAGCAGGAAAAAGCAAAAAATTTCAGAATTGCACCGTGCAATGTGGAGATATTACTGTTTGTGCATTTACAATATTCATTGATTTTTGCCATTGAAAAACATGTTTTTCATATACCAGAAATGTTTGAAGCTACTGACTGAATGAAAGGAGCTGGCATCTCACTCTCTTTGAATCTTCTTTATCATGCTAGGATTAACAGGAAAAAGCTAAAAATTTCAGAATTGCACCGTGCAATGTGGAGATATTACTGTTTGTGCATTTACAATATTCATTGATTTTTGCCATTGAAAAACGTCCAGAAATGTTTGAAGCTACTGACTGAATGAAAGGAGCTGGCATCTCACTCTCTTTGAATCTTCTTTATCATGCTAGGATTAGCAGGAAAAAGCAAAAAATTTCAGAATTGCACCTTGCAATGTGGAGATATTACTGTTTGTGCATTTACAATATTCATTGATTTTTGCCATTGAAAAACGTCCAGAAATGTTTGAAGCTACTGACTGAATGAAAGGAGCTGGCATCTCACTCTCTTTGAATCTTCTTTATCATGCTAGGATTAGCAGGAAAAAGCAAAAAATTTCAGAATTGCACCGTGCAATGTGGAGATATTACTGTTTGTGCAGTTACAATATTCATTGATTTTTGCCATTGAAAAACGTCCAGAAATGTTTGAAGCTACTGACTGAATGAAAGGAGCTGGCATCTCACTCTCTTTGAATCTTCTTTATCATGCTAGGATTAGCAGGAAAAAGCTAAAAATTTCAGAATTGCACCGTGCAATGTGGAGATATTACTGTTTGTGCATTTACAATATTCATTGATTTTTGCCATTGAAAAACGTCCAGAAATGTTTGAAGCTACTGACTGAATGAAAGGAGCTGGCATCTCACTCTCTTTGAATCTTCTTTATCATGCTAGGATTAGCAGGAAAAAGCAAAAAATTTCAGAATTGCACCGTGCAATGTGGAGATATTACTGTTTGTGCATTTACAATATTCATTGATTTTTGCCATTGAAAAACGTCCAGAAATGTTTGAAGCTACTGACTGAATGAAAGGAGCTGGCATCTCACTCTCTTTGAATCTTCTTTATCATGCTAGGATTAGCAGGAAAAAGCAAAAAATTTCAGAATTGCACCGTGCAATGTGGAGATATTACTGTTTGTGCATTTACAATATTCATTGATTTTTGCCATTGAAAAACATGTTTTTCATATACCAGAAATGTTTGAAGCTACTGACTGAATGAAAGGAGCTGGCATCTCACTCTCTTTGAATCTTCTTTATCATGCTAGGATTAACAGGAAAAAACAAAAAATTTCAGAATTGCACCGTGCAATGTGGAGATATTACTGTTTGTGCATTTACAATATTCATTGATTTTTGCCATTGAAAAACATGTTTTTCATATACCAGAAATGTTTGAAGCTACTGACTGAATGAAAGGAGCTGGCATCTCACTCTCTTTGAATCTTCTTTATCATGCTAGGATTAACAGGAAAAAGCTAAAAATTTCAGAATTGCACCGTGCAATGTGGAGATATTACTGTTTGTGCATTTACAATATTCATTGATTTTTGCCATTGAAAAACGTCCAGAAATGTTTGAAGCTACTGACTGAATGAAAGGAGCTGGCATCTCACTCTCTTTGAATCTTCTTTATCATGCTAGGATTAGCAGGAAAAAGCAAAAAATTTCAGAATTGCACCTTGCAATGTGGAGATATTACTGTTTGTGCATTTACAATATTCATTGATTTTTGC
Source organism: Phyllobates terribilis (assembly GCF_046119375.1). Classification (NCBI taxonomy): domain Eukaryota; kingdom Metazoa; phylum Chordata; class Amphibia; order Anura; family Dendrobatidae; genus Phyllobates; species Phyllobates terribilis. The sequence goes on along the minus strand of NW_027370410.1, from coordinate 9,759 downwards.
CATTGAAAAACGTCCAGAAATGTTTGAAGCTACTGACTGAATGAAAGGAGCTGGCATCTCACTCTCTTTGAATCTTCTTTATCATGCTAGGATTAGCAGGAAAAAGCAAAAAATTTCAGAATTGCACCGTGCAATGTGGAGATATTACTGTTTGTGCATTTACAATATTCATTGATTTTTGCCATTGAAAAACGTCCAGAAATGTTTGAAGCTACTGACTGAATGAAAGGAGCTGGCATCTCACTCTCTTTGAATCTTCTTTATCATGCTAGGATTAACAGGAAAAAGCTAAAAATTTCAGAATTGCACCGTGCAATGTGGAGATATTACTGTTTGTGCATTTACAATATTCATTGATTTTTGCCATTGAAAAACGTCCAGAAATGTTTGAAGCTACTGACTGAATGAAAGGAGCTGGCATCTCACTCTCTTTGAATCTTCTTTATCATGCTAGGATTAGCAGGAAAAAGCAAAAAATTTCAGAATTGCACCGTGCAATGTGGAGATATTACTGTTTGTGCATTTACAATATTCATTGATTTTTGCCATTGAAAAACGTCCAGAAATGTTTGAAGCTACTGACTGAATGAAAGGAGCTGGCATCTCACTCTCTTTGAATCTTCTTTATCATGCTAGGATTAGCAGGAAAAAGCAAAAAATTTCAGAATTGCACCGTGCAATGTGGAGATATTACTGTTTGTGCATTTACAATATTCATTGATTTTTGCCATTGAAAAACATGTTTTTCATATACCAGAAATGTTTGAAGCTACTGACTGAATGAAAGGAGCTGGCATCTCACTCTCTTTGAATCTTCTTTATCATGCTAGGATTAGCAGGAAAAAGCAAAAAATTTCAGAATTGCACCGTGCAATGTGGAGATATTACTGTTTGTGCATTTACAATATTCATTGATTTTTGCCATTGAAAAACATGTTTTTCATATACCAGAAATGTTTGAAGCTACTGACTGAATGAAAGGAGCTGGCATCTCACTCTCTTTGAATCTTCTTTATCATGCTAGGATTAACAGGAAAAAGCTAAAAATTTCAGAATTGCACCGTGCAATGTGGAGATATTACTGTTTGTGCATTTACAATATTCATTGATTTTTGCCATTGAAAAACATGTTTTTCATATACCAGAAATGTTTGAAGCTACTGACTGAATGAAAGGAGCTGGCATCTCACTCTCTTTGAATCTTCTTTATCATGCTAGGATTAACAGGAAAAAGCTAAAAATTTCAGAATTGCACCGTGCAATGTGGAGATATTACTGTTTGTGCATTTACAATATTCATTGATTTTTGCCATTGAAAAACATGTTTTTCATATACCAGAAATGTTTGAAGCTACTGACTGAATGAAAGGAGCTGGCATCTCACTCTCTTTGAATCTTCTTTATCATGCTAGGATTAACAGGAAAAAGCAAAAAATTTCAGAATTGCACCGTGCAATGTGGAGATATTACTGTTTGTGCATTTACAATATTCATTGATTTTTGCCATTGAAAAACGTCCAGAAATGTTTGAAGCTACTGACTGAATGAAAGGAGCTGGCATCTCACTCTCTTTGAATCTTCTTTATCATGCTAGGATTAGCAGGAAAAAGCAAAAAATTTCAGAATTGCACCGTGCAATGTGGAGATATTACTGTTTGTGCATTTACAATATTCATTGATTTTTGCCATTGAAAAACATGTTTTTCATATACCAGAAATGTTTGAAGCTACTGACTGAATGAAAGGAGCTGGCATCTCACTCTCTTTGAATCTTCTTTATCATGCTAGGATTAACAGGAAAAAGCTAAAAATTTCAGAATTGCACCGTGCAATGTGGAGATATTACTGTTTGTGCATTTACAATATTCATTGATTTTTGCCATTGAAAAACATCCAGAAATGTTTGAAGCTACTGACTGAATGAAAGGAGCTGGCATCTCACTCTCTTTGAATCTTCTTTATCATGCTAGGATTAGCAGGAAAAAGCAAAAAATTTCAGAATTGCACCTTGCAATGTGGAGATATTACTGTTTGTGCATTTACAATATTCATTGATTTTTGCCATTGAAAAACGTCCAGAAATGTTTGAAGCTACTGACTGAATGAAAGGAGCTGGCATCTCACTCTCTTTGAATCTTCTTTATCATGCTAGGATTAGCAGGAAAAAGCAAAAAATTTCAGAATTGCACCGTGCAATGTGGAGATATTACTGTTTGTGCATTTACAATATTCATTGATTTTTGCCATTGAAAAACGTCCAGAAATGTTTGAAGCTACTGACTGAATGAAAGGAGCTGGCATCTCACTCTCTTTGAATCTTCTTTATCATGCTAGGATTAGCAGGAAAAAGCAAAAAATTTCAGAATTGCACCGTGCAATGTGGAGATATTACTGTTTGTGCATTTACAATATTCATTGATTTTTGCCATTGAAAAACATGTTTTTCATATACCAGAAATGTTTGAAGCTACTGACTGAATGAAAGGAGCTGGCATCTCACTCTCTTTGAATCTTCTTTATCATGCTAGGATTAACAGGAAAAAGCTAAAAATTTCAGAATTGCACCGTGCAATGTGGAGATATTACTGTTTGTGCATTTACAATATTCATTGATTTTTGCCATTGAAAAACATGTTTTTCATATACCAGAAATGTTTGAAGCTACTGACTGAATGAAAGGAGCTGGCATCTCACTCTCTTTGAATCTTCTTTATCATGCTAGGATTAGCAGGAAAAAGCAAAAAATTTCAGAATTGCACCGTGCAATGTGGAGATATTACTGTTTGTGCATTTACAATATTCATTGATTTTTGCCATTGAAAAACATGTTTTTCATATACCAGAAATGTTTGAAGCTACTGACTGAATGAAAGGAGCTGGCATCTCACTCTCTTTGAATCTTCTTTATCATGCTAGGATTAACAGGAAAAAGCTAAAAATTTCAGAATTGCACCGTGCAATGTGGAGATATTACTGTTTGTGCATTTACAATATTCATTGATTTTTGCCATTGAAAAACGTCCAGAAATGTTTGAAGCTACTGACTGAATGAAAGGAGCTGGCATCTCACTCTCTTTGAATCTTCTTTATCATGCTAGGATTAGCAGGAAAAAGCAAAAAATTTCAGAATTGCACCTTGCAATGTGGAGATATTACTGTTTGTGCATTTACAATATTCATTGATTTTTGCCATTGAAAAACGTCCAGAAATGTTTGAAGCTACTGACTGAATGAAAGGAGCTGGCATCTCACTCTCTTTGAATCTTCTTTATCATGCTAGGATTAGCAGGAAAAAGCAAAAAATTTCAGAATTGCACCGTGCAATGTGGAGATATTACTGTTTGTGCATTTACAATATTCATTGATTTTTGCCATTGAAAAACGTCCAGAAATGTTTGAAGCTACTGACTGAATGAAAGGAGCTGGCATCTCACTCTCTTTGAATCTTCTTTATCATGCTAGGATTAACAGGAAAAAGCTAAAAATTTCAGAATTGCACCGTGCAATGTGGAGATATTACTGTTTGTGCATTTACAATATTCATTGATTTTTGCCATTGAAAAACGTCCAGAAATGTTTGAAGCTACTGACTGAATGAAAGGAGCTGGCATCTCACTCTCTTTGAATCTTCTTTATCATGCTAGGATTAGCAGGAAAAAGCAAAAAATTTCAGAATTGCACCGTGCAATGTGGAGATATTACTGTTTGTGCATTTACAATATTCATTGATTTTTGCCATTGAAAAACGTCCAGAAATGTTTGAAGCTACTGACTGAATGAAAGGAGCTGGCATCTCACTCTCTTTGAATCTTCTTTATCATGCTAGGATTAGCAGGAAAAAGCAAAAAATTTCAGAATTGCACCGTGCAATGTGGAGATATTACTGTTTGTGCATTTACAATATTCATTGATTTTTGCCATTGAAAAACATGTTTTTCATATACCAGAAATGTTTGAAGCTACTGACTGAATGAAAGGAGCTGGCATCTCACTCTCTTTGAATCTTCTTTATCATGCTAGGATTAGCAGGAAAAAGCAAAAAATTTCAGAATTGCACCGTGCAATGTGGAGATATTACTGTTTGTGCATTTACAATATTCATTGATTTTTGCCATTGAAAAACATGTTTTTCATATACCAGAAATGTTTGAAGCTACTGACTGAATGAAAGGAGCTGGCATCTCACTCTCTTTGAATCTTCTTTATCATGCTAGGATTAACAGGAAAAAGCTAAAAATTTCAGAATTGCACCGTGCAATGTGGAGATATTACTGTTTGTGCATTTACAATATTCATTGATTTTTGCCATTGAAAAACATGTTTTTCATATACCAGAAATGTTTGAAGCTACTGACTGAATGAAAGGAGCTGGCATCTCACTCTCTTTGAATCTTCTTTATCATGCTAGGATTAACAGGAAAAAGCTAAAAATTTCAGAATTGCACCGTGCAATGTGGAGATATTACTGTTTGTGCATTTACAATATTCATTGATTTTTGCCATTGAAAAACATGTTTTTCATATACCAGAAATGTTTGAAGCTACTGACTGAATGAAAGGAGCTGGCATCTCACTCTCTTTGAATCTTCTTTATCATGCTAGGATTAACAGGAAAAAGCAAAAAATTTCAGAATTGCACCGTGCAATGTGGAGATATTACTGTTTGTGCATTTACAATATTCATTGATTTTTGCCATTGAAAAACGTCCAGAAATGTTTGAAGCTACTGACTGAATGAAAGGAGCTGGCATCTCACTCTCTTTGAATCTTCTTTATCATGCTAGGATTAGCAGGAAAAAGCAAAAAATTTCAGAATTGCACCGTGCAATGTGGAGATATTACTGTTTGTGCATTTACAATATTCATTGATTTTTGCCATTGAAAAACATGTTTTTCATATACCAGAAATGTTTGAAGCTACTGACTGAATGAAAGGAGCTGGCATCTCACTCTCTTTGAATCTTCTTTATCATGCTAGGATTAACAGGAAAAAGCTAAAAATTTCAGAATTGCACCGTGCAATGTGGAGATATTACTGTTTGTGCATTTACAATATTCATTGATTTTTGCCATTGAAAAACGTCCAGAAATGTTTGAAGCTACTGACTGAATGAAAGGAGCTGGCATCTCACTCTCTTTGAATCTTCTTTATCATGCTAGGATTAGCAGGAAAAAGCAAAAAATTTCAGAATTGCACCTTGCAATGTGGAGATATTACTGTTTGTGCATTTACAATATTCATTGATTTTTGCCATTGAAAAACGTCCAGAAATGTTTGAAGCTACTGACTGAATGAAAGGAGCTGGCATCTCACTCTCTTTGAATCTTCTTTATCATGCTAGGATTAGCAGGAAAAAGCAAAAAATTTCAGAATTGCACCGTGCAATGTGGAGATATTACTGTTTGTGCATTTACAATATTCATTGATTTTTGCCATTGAAAAACGTCCAGAAATGTTTGAAGCTACTGACTGAATGAAAGGAGCTGGCATCTCACTCTCTTTGAATCTTCTTTATCATGCTAGGATTAGCAGGAAAAAGCTAAAAATTTCAGAATTGCACCGTGCAATGTGGAGATATTACTGTTTGTGCATTTACAATATTCATTGATTTTTGCCATTGAAAAACGTCCAGAAATGTTTGAAGCTACTGACTGAATGAAAGGAGCTGGCATCTCACTCTCTTTGAATCTTCTTTATCATGCTAGGATTAGCAGGAAAAAGCAAAAAATTTCAGAATTGCACCGTGCAATGTGGAGATATTACTGTTTGTGCATTTACAATATTCATTGATTTTTGCCATTGAAAAACGTCCAGAAATGTTTGAAGCTACTGACTGAATGAAAGGAGCTGGCATCTCACTCTCTTTGAATCTTCTTTATCATGCTAGGATTAGCAGGAAAAAGCAAAAAATTTCAGAATTGCACCGTGCAATGTGGAGATATTACTGTTTGTGCATTTACAATATTCATTGATTTTTGCCATTGAAAAACATGTTTTTCATATACCAGAAATGTTTGAAGCTACTGACTGAATGAAAGGAGCTGGCATCTCACTCTCTTTGAATCTTCTTTATCATGCTAGGATTAACAGGAAAAAGCTAAAAATTTCAGAATTGCACCGTGCAATGTGGAGATATTACTGTTTGTGCATTTACAATATTCATTGATTTTTGCCATTGAAAAACATGTTTTTCATATACCAGAAATGTTTGAAGCTACTGACTGAATGAAAGGAGCTGGCATCTCACTCTCTTTGAATCTTCTTTATCATGCTAGGATTAGCAGGAAAAAGCAAAAAATTTCAGAATTGCACCGTGCAATGTGGAGATATTACTGTTTGTGCATTTACAATATTCATTGATTTTTGCCATTGAAAAACGTCCAGAAATGTTTGAAGCTACTGACTGAATGAAAGGAGCTGGCATCTCACTCTCTTTGAATCTTCTTTATCATGCTAGGATTAACAGGAAAAAGCTAAAAATTTCAGAATTGCACCGTGCAATGTGGAGATATTACTGTTTGTGCATTTACAATATTCATTGATTTTTGACATTGAAAAACGTCCAGAAATGTTTGAAGCTACTGACTGAATGAAAGGAGCTGGCATCTCACTCTCTTTGAATCTTCTTTATCATGCTAGGATTAGCAGGAAAAAGCAAAAAATTTCAGAATTGCACCGTGCAATGTGGAGATATTACTGTTTGTGCATTTACAATATTCATTGATTTTTGCCATTGAAAAACATGTTTTTCATATACCAGAAATGTTTGAAGCTACTGACTGAATGAAAGGAGCTGGCATCTCACTCTCTTTGAATCTTCTTTATCATGCTAGGATTAACAGGAAAAAGCTAAAAATTTCAGAATTGCACCGTGCAATGTGGAGATATTACTGTTTGTGCATTTACAATATTCATTGATTTTTGCCATTGAAAAACATGTTTTTCATATACCAGAAATGTTTGAAGCTACTGACTGAATGAAAGGAGCTGGCATCTCACTCTCTTTGAATCTTCTTTATCATGCTAGGATTAACAGGAAAAAGCTAAAAATTTCAGAATTGCACCGTGCAATGTGGAGATATTACTGTTTGTGCATTTACAATATTCATTGATTTTTGCCATTGAAAAACATGTTTTTCATATACCAGAAATGTTTGAAGCTACTGACTGAATGAAAGGAGCTGGCATCTCACTCTCTTTGAATCTTCTTTATCATGCTAGGATTAACAGGAAAAAGCAAAAAATTTCAGAATTGCACCGTGCAATGTGGAGATATTACTGTTTGTGCATTTACAATATTCATTGATTTTTGCCATTGAAAAACGTCCAGAAATGTTTGAAGCTACTGACTGAATGAAAGGAGCTGGCATCTCACTCTCTTTGAATCTTCTTTATCATGCTAGGATTAGCAGGAAAAAGCAAAAAATTTCAGAATTGCACCGTGCAATGTGGAGATATTACTGTTTGTGCATTTACAATATTCATTGATTTTTGCCATTGAAAAACATGTTTTTCATATACCAGAAATGTTTGAAGCTACTGACTGAATGAAAGGAGCTGGCATCTCACTCTCTTTGAATCTTCTTTATCATGCTAGGATTAACAGGAAAAAGCTAAAAATTTCAGAATTGCACCGTGCAATGTGGAGATATTACTGTTTGTGCATTTACAATATTCATTGATTTTTGCCATTGAAAAACGTCCAGAAATGTTTGAAGCTACTGACTGAATGAAAGGAGCTGGCATCTCACTCTCTTTGAATCTTCTTTATCATGCTAGGATTAGCAGGAAAAAGCAAAAAATTTCAGAATTGCACCTTGCAATGTGGAGATATTACTGTTTGTGCATTTACAATATTCATTGATTTTTGCCATTGAAAAACGTCCAGAAATGTTTGAAGCTACTGACTGAATGAAAGGAGCTGGCATCTCACTCTCTTTGAATCTTCTTTATCATGCTAGGATTAGCAGGAAAAAGCAAAAAATTTCAGAATTGCACCGTGCAATGTGGAGATATTACTGTTTGTGCATTTACAATATTCATTGATTTTTGCCATTGAAAAACGTCCAGAAATGTTTGAAGCTACTGACTGAATGAAAGGAGCTGGCATCTCACTCTCTTTGAATCTTCTTTATCATGCTAGGATTAGCAGGAAAAAGCTAAAAATTTCAGAATTGCACCGTGCAATGTGGAGATATTACTGTTTGTGCATTTACAATATTCATTGATTTTTGCCATTGAAAAACGTCCAGAAATGTTTGAAGCTACTGACTGAATGAAAGGAGCTGGCATCTCACTCTCTTTGAATCTTCTTTATCATGCTAGGATTAGCAGGAAAAAGCAAAAAATTTCAGAATTGCACCGTGCAATGTGGAGATATTACTGTTTGTGCATTTACAATATTCATTGATTTTTGCCATTGAAAAACGTCCAGAAATGTTTGAAGCTACTGACTGAATGAAAGGAGCTGGCATCTCACTCTCTTTGAATCTTCTTTATCATGCTAGGATTAGCAGGAAAAAGCAAAAAATTTCAGAATTGCACCGTGCAATGTGGAGATATTACTGTTTGTGCATTTACAATATTCATTGATTTTTGCCATTGAAAAACATGTTTTTCATATACCAGAAATGTTTGAAGCTACTGACTGAATGAAAGGAGCTGGCATCTCACTCTCTTTGAATCTTCTTTATCATGCTAGGATTAACAGGAAAAAGCTAAAAATTTCAGAATTGCACCGTGCAATGTGGAGATATTACTGTTTGTGCATTTACAATATTCATTGATTTTTGCCATTGAAAAACATGTTTTTCATATACCAGAAATGTTTGAAGCTACTGACTGAATGAAAGGAGCTGGCATCTCACTCTCTTTGAATCTTCTTTATCATGCTAGGATTAGCAGGAAAAAGCAAAAAATTTCAGAATTGCACCGTGCAATGTGGAGATATTACTGTTTGTGCATTTACAATATTCATTGATTTTTGCCATTGAAAAACGTCCAGAAATGTTTGAAGCTACTGACTGAATGAAAGGAGCTGGCATCTCACTCTCTTTGAATCTTCTTTATCATGCTAGGATTAACAGGAAAAAGCTAAAAATTTCAGAATTGCACCGTGCAATGTGGAGATATTACTGTTTGTGCATTTACAATATTCATTGATTTTTGCCATTGAAAAACGTCCAGAAATGTTTGAAGCTACTGACTGAATGAAAGGAGCTGGCATCTCACTCTCTTTGAATCTTCTTTATCATGCTAGGATTAGCAGGAAAAAGCAAAAAATTTCAGAATTGCACCGTGCAATGTGGAGATATTACTGTTTGTGCATTTACAATATTCATTGATTTTTGCCATTGAAAAACGTCCAGAAATGTTTGAAGCTACTGACTGAATGAAAGGAGCTGGCATCTCACTCTCTTTGAATCTTCTTTATCATGCTAGGATTAGCAGGAAAAAGCAAAAAATTTCAGAATTGCACCGTGCAATGTGGAGATATTACTGTTTGTGCATTTACAATATTCATTGATTTTTGCCATTGAAAAACATGTTTTTCATATACCAGAAATGTTTGAAGCTACTGACTGAATGAAAGGAGCTGGCATCTCACTCTCTTTGAATCTTCTTTATCATGCTAGGATTAACAGGAAAAAGCTAAAAATTTCAGAATTGCACCGTGCAATGTGGAGATATTACTGTTTGTGCATTTACAATATTCATTGATTTTTGCCATTGAAAAACATGTTTTTCATATACCAGAA
>NW_027370409.1:0-36148 GCF_046119375.1 Phyllobates terribilis | reverse complement strand
AAAGGAGCTGGCATCTCACTCTCTTTGAATCTTCTTTATCATGCTAGGATTAGCAGGAAAAAGCAAAAAATTTCAGAATTGCACCTTGCAATGTGGAGATATTACTGTTTGTGCATTTACAATATTCATTGATTTTTGCCATTGAAAAACATGTTTTTCATATACCAGAAATGTTTGAAGCTACTGACTGAATGAAAGGAGCTGGCATCTCACTCACTTTGAATCTTCTTTATCATGCTAGGATTAACAGGAAAAAGCTAAAAATTTCAGAATTGCACCGTGCAATGTGGAGATATTACTGTTTGTGCATTTACAATATTCATTGATTTTTGCCATTGAAAAACATGTTTTTCATATACCAGAAATGTTTGAAGCTACTGACTGAATGAAAGGAGCTGGCATCTCACTCTCTTTGAATCTTCTTTATCATGCTAGGATTAGCAGGAAAAAGCAAAAAATTTCAGAATTGCACCTTGCAATGTGGAGATATTACTGTTTGTGCATTTACAATATTCATTGATTTTTGCCATTGAAAAACATGTTTTTCATATACCAGAAATGTTTGAAGCTACTGACTGAATGAAAGGAGCTGGCATCTCACTCTCTTTGAATCTTCTTTATCATGCTAGGATTAACAGGAAAAAGCAAAAAATTTCAGAATTGCACCTTGCAATGTGGAGATATTACTGTTTGTGCATTTACAATATTCATTGATTTTTGCCATTGAAAAACATGTTTTTCATATACCAGAAATGTTTGAAGCTACTGACTGAATGAAAGGAGCTGGCATCTCACTCTCTTTGAATCTTCTTTATCATGCTAGGATTAACAGGAAAAAGCTAAAAATTTCAGAATTGCACCGTGCAATGTGGAGATATTACTGTTTGTGCATTTACAATATTCATTGATTTTTGCCATTGAAAAACATGTTTTTCATATACCAGAAATGTTTGAAGCTACTGACTGAATGAAAGGAGCTGGCATCTCACTCTCTTTGAATCTTCTTTATCATGCTAGGATTAGCAGGAAAAAGCAAAAAATTTCAGAATTGCACCTTGCAATGTGGAGATATTACTGTTTGTGCATTTACAATATTCATTGATTTTTGCCATTGAAAAACGTTTTTCATATACCAGAAATGTTTGAAGCTACTGACTGAATGAAAGGAGCTGGCATCTCACTCTCTTTGAATCTTCTTTATCATGCTAGGATTAACAGGAAAAAGCAAAAAATTTCAGAATTGCACCTTGCAATGTGGAGATATTACTGTTTGTGCATTTACAATATTCATTGATTTTTGCCATTGAAAAACATGTTTTTCATATACCAGAAATGTTTGAAGCTACTGACTGAATGAAAGGAGCTGGCATCTCACTCTCTTTGAATCTTCTTTATCATGCTAGGATTAACAGGAAAAAGCTAAAAATTTCAGAATTGCACCGTGCAATGTGGAGATATTACTGTTTGTGCATTTACAATATTCATTGATTTTTGCCATTGAAAAACATGTTTTTCATATACCAGAAATGTTTGAAGCTACTGACTGAATGAAAGGAGCTGGCATCTCACTCTCTTTGAATCTTCTTTATCATGCTAGGATTAGCAGGAAAAAGCAAAAAAATTCAGAATTGCACCTTGCAATGTGGAGATATTACTGTTTGTGCATTTACAATATTCATTGATTTTTGCCATTGAAAAACATGTTTTTCATATACCAGAAATGTTTGAAGCTACTGACTGAATGAAAGGAGCTGGCATCTCACTCTCTTTGAATCTTCTTTATCATGCTAGCATTAACAGGAAAAAGCAAAAAATTTCAGAATTGCACCTTGCAATGTGGAGATATTACTGTTTGTGCATTTACAATATTCATTGATTTTTGCCATTGAAAAACATGTTTTTCATATACCAGAAATGTTTGAAGCTACTGACTGAATGAAAGGAGCTGGCATCTCACTCTCTTTGAATCTTCTTTATCATGCTAGGATTAACAGGAAAAAGCTAAAAATTTCAGAATTGCACCGTGCAATGTGGAGATATTACTGTTTGTGCATTTACAATATTCATTGATTTTTGCCATTGAAAAACATGTTTTTCATATACCAGAAATGTTTGAAGCTACTGACTGAATGAAAGGAGCTGGCATCTCACTCTCTTTGAATCTTCTTTATCATGCTAGGATTAACAGGAAAAAGCTAAAAATTTCAGAATTGCACCGTGCAATGTGGAGATATTACTGTTTGTGCATTTACAATATTCATTGATTTTTGCCATTGAAAAACATGTTTTTCATATACCAGAAATGTTTGAAGCTACTGACTGAATGAAAGGAGCTGGCATCTCACTCTCTTTGAATCTTCTTTATCATGCTAGGATTAGCAGGAAAAAGCAAAAAATTTCAGAATTGCACCTTGCAATGTGGAGATATTACTGTTTGTGCATTTACAATATTCATTGATTTTTGCCATTGAAAAACATGTTTTTCATATACCAGAAATGTTTGAAGATACTGACTGAATGAAAGGAGCTGGCATCTCACTCTCTTTGAATCTTCTTTATCATGCTAGGATTAACAGGAAAAAGCTAAAAATTTCAGAATTGCACCGTGCAATGTGGAGATATTACTGTTTGTGCATTTACAATATTCATTGATTTTTGCCATTGAAAAACATGTTTTTCATATACCAGAAATGTTTGAAGCTACTGACTGAATGAAAGGAGCTGGCATCTCACTCTCTTTGAATCTTCTTTATCATGCTAGGATTAGCAGGAAAAAGCAAAAAATTTCAGAATTGCACCTTGCAATGTGGAGATATTACTGTTTGTGCATTTACAATATTCATTGATTTTTGCCATTGAAAAACATGTTTTTCATATACCAGAAATGTTTGAAGCTACTGACTGAATGAAAGGAGCTGGCATCTCACTCTCTTTGAATCTTCTTTATCATGCTAGGATTAACAGGAAAAAGCAAAAAATTTCAGAATTGCACCTTGCAATGTGGAGATATTACTGTTTGTGCATTTACAATATTCATTGATTTTTGCCATTGAAAAACATGTTTTTCATATACCAGAAATGTTTGAAGCTACTGACTGAATGAAAGGAGCTGGCATCTCACTCTCTTTGAATCTTCTTTATCATGCTAGGATTAGCAGGAAAAAGCAAAAAATTTCAGAATTGCACCTTGCAATGTGGAGATATTACTGTTTGTGCATTTACAATATTCATTGATTTTTGCCATTGAAAAACATGTTTTTCATATACCAGAAATGTTTGAAGCTACTGACTGAATGAAAGGAGCTGGCATCTCACTCTCTTTGAATCTTCTTTATCATGCTAGGATTAACAGGAAAAAGCTAAAAATTTCAGAATTGCACCGTGCAATGTGGAGATATTACTGTTTGTGCATTTACAATATTCATTGATTTTTGCCATTGAAAAACGTTTTTCATATACCAGAAATGTTTGAAGCTACTGACTGAATGAAAGGAGCTGGCATCTCACTCTCTTTGAATCTTCTTTATCATGCTAGGATTAGCAGGAAAAAGCAAAAAATTTCAGAATTGCACCTTGCAATGTGGAGATATTACTGTTTGTGCATTTACAATATTCATTGATTTTTGCCATTGAAAAACATGTTTTTCATATACCAGAAATGTTTGAAGCTACTGACTGAATGAAAGGAGCTGGCATCTCACTCTCTTTGAATCTTCTTTATCATGCTAGGATTAACAGGAAAAAGCAAAAAATTTCAGAATTGCACCTTGCAATGTGGAGATATTACTGTTTGTGCATTTACAATATTCATTGATTTTTGCCATTGAAAAACATGTTTTTCATATACCAGAAATGTTTGAAGCTACTGACTGAATGAAAGGAGCTGGCATCTCACTCTCTTTGAATCTTCTTTATCATGCTAGGATTAACAGGAAAAAGCTAAAAATTTCAGAATTGCACCGTGCAATGTGGAGATATTACTGTTTGTGCATTTACAATATTCATTGATTTTTGCCATTGAAAACATGTTTTTCATATACCAGAAATGATTGAAGCTACTGACTGAATGAAAGGAGCTGGCATCTCACTCTCTTTGAATCTTCTTTATCATGCTAGGATTAGCAGGAAAAAGCAAAAAATTTCAGAATTGCACCTTGCAATGTGGAGATATTACTGTTTGTGCATTTACAATATTCATTGATTTTTGCCATTGAAAAACATGTTTTTCATATACCAGAAATGTTTGAAGCTACTGACTGAATGAAAGGAGCTGGCATCTCACTCTCTTTGAATCTTCTTTATCATGCTAGGATTAACAGGAAAAAGCTAAAAATTTCAGAATTGCACCGTGCAATGTGGAGATATTACTGTTTGTGCATTTACAATATTCATTGATTTTTGCCATTGAAAAACATGTTTTTCATATACCAGAAATGTTTGAAGCTACTGACTGAATGAAAGGAGCTGGCATCTCACTCTCTTTGAATCTTCTTTATCATGCTAGGATTAGCAGGAAAAAGCAAAAAATTTCAGAATTGCACCTTGCAATGTGGAGATATTACTGTTTGTGCATTTACAATATTCATTGATTTTTGCCATTGAAAAACATGTTTTTCATATACCAGAAATGTTTGAAGCTACTGACTGAATGAAAGGAGCTGGCATCTCACTCACTTTGAATCTTCTTTATCATGCTAGGATTAACAGGAAAAAGCTAAAAATTTCAGAATTGCACCGTGCAATGTGGAGATATTACTGTTTGTGCATTTACAATATTCATTGATTTTTGCCATTGAAAAACATGTTTTTCATATACCAGAAATGTTTGAAGCTACTGACTGAATGAAAGGAGCTGGCATCTCACTCTCTTTGAATCTTCTTTATCATGCTAGGATTAGCAGGAAAAAGCAAAAAATTTCAGAATTGCACCTTGCAATGTGGAGATATTACTGTTTGTGCATTTACAATATTCATTGATTTTTGCCATTGAAAAACATGTTTTTCATATACCAGAAATGTTTGAAGCTACTGACTGAATGAAAGGAGCTGGCATCTCACTCTCTTTGAATCTTCTTTATCATGCTAGGATTAACAGGAAAAAGCAAAAAATTTCAGAATTGCACCTTGCAATGTGGAGATATTACTGTTTGTGCATTTACAATATTCATTGATTTTTGCCATTGAAAAACATGTTTTTCATATACCAGAAATGTTTGAAGCTACTGACTGAATGAAAGGAGCTGGCATCTCACTCTCTTTGAATCTTCTTTATCATGCTAGGATTAACAGGAAAAAGCTAAAAATTTCAGAATTGCACCGTGCAATGTGGAGATATTACTGTTTGTGCATTTACAATATTCATTGATTTTTGCCATTGAAAAACATGTTTTTCATATACCAGAAATGTTTGAAGCTACTGACTGAATGAAAGGAGCTGGCATCTCACTCTCTTTGAATCTTCTTTATCATGCTAGGATTAGCAGGAAAAAGCAAAAAATTTCAGAATTGCACCTTGCAATGTGGAGATATTACTGTTTGTGCATTTACAATATTCATTGATTTTTGCCATTGAAAAACGTTTTTCATATACCAGAAATGTTTGAAGCTACTGACTGAATGAAAGGAGCTGGCATCTCACTCTCTTTGAATCTTCTTTATCATGCTAGGATTAACAGGAAAAAGCAAAAAATTTCAGAATTGCACCTTGCAATGTGGAGATATTACTGTTTGTGCATTTACAATATTCATTGATTTTTGCCATTGAAAAACATGTTTTTCATATACCAGAAATGTTTGAAGCTACTGACTGAATGAAAGGAGCTGGCATCTCACTCTCTTTGAATCTTCTTTATCATGCTAGGATTAACAGGAAAAAGCTAAAAATTTCAGAATTGCACCGTGCAATGTGGAGATATTACTGTTTGTGCATTTACAATATTCATTGATTTTTGCCATTGAAAAACATGTTTTTCATATACCAGAAATGTTTGAAGCTACTGACTGAATGAAAGGAGCTGGCATCTCACTCTCTTTGAATCTTCTTTATCATGCTAGGATTAGCAGGAAAAAGCAAAAAAATTCAGAATTGCACCTTGCAATGTGGAGATATTACTGTTTGTGCATTTACAATATTCATTGATTTTTGCCATTGAAAAACATGTTTTTCATATACCAGAAATGTTTGAAGCTACTGACTGAATGAAAGGAGCTGGCATCTCACTCTCTTTGAATCTTCTTTATCATGCTAGCATTAACAGGAAAAAGCAAAAAATTTCAGAATTGCACCTTGCAATGTGGAGATATTACTGTTTGTGCATTTACAATATTCATTGATTTTTGCCATTGAAAAACATGTTTTTCATATACCAGAAATGTTTGAAGCTACTGACTGAATGAAAGGAGCTGGCATCTCACTCTCTTTGAATCTTCTTTATCATGCTAGGATTAACAGGAAAAAGCTAAAAATTTCAGAATTGCACCGTGCAATGTGGAGATATTACTGTTTGTGCATTTACAATATTCATTGATTTTTGCCATTGAAAAACATGTTTTTCATATACCAGAAATGTTTGAAGCTACTGACTGAATGAAAGGAGCTGGCATCTCACTCTCTTTGAATCTTCTTTATCATGCTAGGATTAACAGGAAAAAGCTAAAAATTTCAGAATTGCACCGTGCAATGTGGAGATATTACTGTTTGTGCATTTACAATATTCATTGATTTTTGCCATTGAAAAACATGTTTTTCATATACCAGAAATGTTTGAAGCTACTGACTGAATGAAAGGAGCTGGCATCTCACTCTCTTTGAATCTTCTTTATCATGCTAGGATTAGCAGGAAAAAGCAAAAAATTTCAGAATTGCACCTTGCAATGTGGAGATATTACTGTTTGTGCATTTACAATATTCATTGATTTTTGCCATTGAAAAACATGTTTTTCATATACCAGAAATGTTTGAAGATACTGACTGAATGAAAGGAGCTGGCATCTCACTCTCTTTGAATCTTCTTTATCATGCTAGGATTAACAGGAAAAAGCTAAAAATTTCAGAATTGCACCGTGCAATGTGGAGATATTACTGTTTGTGCATTTACAATATTCATTGATTTTTGCCATTGAAAAACATGTTTTTCATATACCAGAAATGTTTGAAGCTACTGACTGAATGAAAGGAGCTGGCATCTCACTCTCTTTGAATCTTCTTTATCATGCTAGGATTAGCAGGAAAAAGCAAAAAATTTCAGAATTGCACCTTGCAATGTGGAGATATTACTGTTTGTGCATTTACAATATTCATTGATTTTTGCCATTGAAAAACATGTTTTTCATATACCAGAAATGTTTGAAGCTACTGACTGAATGAAAGGAGCTGGCATCTCACTCTCTTTGAATCTTCTTTATCATGCTAGGATTAACAGGAAAAAGCAAAAAATTTCAGAATTGCACCTTGCAATGTGGAGATATTACTGTTTGTGCATTTACAATATTCATTGATTTTTGCCATTGAAAAACATGTTTTTCATATACCAGAAATGTTTGAAGCTACTGACTGAATGAAAGGAGCTGGCATCTCACTCTCTTTGAATCTTCTTTATCATGCTAGGATTAACAGGAAAAAGCTAAAAATTTCAGAATTGCACCTTGCAATGTGGAGATATTACTGTTTGTGCATTTACAATATTCATTGATTTTTGCCATTGAAAAACATGTTTTTCATATACCAGAAATGTTTGAAGCTACTGACTGAATGAAAGGAGCTGGCATCTCACTCTCTTTGAATCTTCTTTATCATGCTAGGATTAACAGGAAAAAGCTAAAAATTTCAGAATTGCACCGTGCAATGTGGAGATATTACTGTTTGTGCATTTACAATATTCATTGATTTTTGCCATTGAAAAACATGTTTTTCATATACCAGAAATGTTTGAAGCTACTGACTGAATGAAAGGAGCTGGCATCTCACTCTCTTTGAATCTTCTTTATCATGCTAGGATTAGCAGGAAAAAGCAAAAAATTTCAGAATTGCACCTTGCAATGTGGAGATATTACTGTTTGTGCATTTACAATATTCATTGATTTTTGCCATTGAAAAACATGTTTTTCATATACCAGAAATGTTTGAAGCTACTGACTGAATGAAAGGAGCTGGCATCTCACTCTCTTTGAATCTTCTTTATCATGCTAGGATTAACAGGAAAAAGCTAAAAATTTCAGAATTGCACCGTGCAATGTGGAGATATTACTGTTTGTGCATTTACAATATTCATTGATTTTTGCCATTGAAAAACATGTTTTTCATATACCAGAAATGTTTGAAGCTACTGACTGAATGAAAGGAGCTGGCATCTCACTCTCTTTGAATCTTCTTTATCATGCTAGGATTAACAGGAAAAAGCTAAAAATTTCAGAATTGCACCGTGCAATGTGGAGATATTACTGTTTGTGCATTTACAATATTCATTGATTTTTGCCATTGAAAAACATGTTTTTCATATACCAGAAATGTTTGAAGCTACTGACTGAAAGGAGCTGGCATCTCACTCTCTTTGAATCTTCTTTATCATGCTAGGATTAGCAGGAAAAAGCAAAAAATTTCAGAATTGCACCTTGCAATGTGGAGATATTACTGTTTGTGCATTTACAATATT
Source organism: Phyllobates terribilis (assembly GCF_046119375.1). NCBI lineage: Eukaryota > Metazoa > Chordata > Amphibia > Anura > Dendrobatidae > Phyllobates > Phyllobates terribilis. The sequence continues at coordinate 27,497 of NW_027370409.1, read as the reverse complement.
CATTGATTTTTGCCATTGAAAAACATGTTTTTCATATACCAGAAATGTTTGAAGCTACTGACTGAATGAAAGGAGCTGGCATCTCACTCTCTTTGAATCTTCTTTATCATGCTAGGATTAACAGGAAAAAGCTAAAAATTTCAGAATTGCACCGTGCAATGTGGAGATATTACTGTTTGTGCATTTACAATATTCATTGATTTTTGCCATTGAAAAACGTTTTTCATATACCAGAAATGTTTGAAGCTACTGACTGAATGAAAGGAGCTGGCATCTCACTCTCTTTGAATCTTCTTTATCATGCTAGGATTAGCAGGAAAAAGCAAAAAATTTCAGAATTGCACCTTGCAATGTGGAGATATTACTGTTTGTGCATTTACAATATTCATTGATTTTTGCCATTGAAAAACATGTTTTTCATATACCAGAAATGTTTGAAGCTACTGACTGAATGAAAGGAGCTGGCATCTCACTCTCTTTGAATCTTCTTTATCATGCTAGGATTAACAGGAAAAAGCAAAAAATTTCAGAATTGCACCTTGCAATGTGGAGATATTACTGTTTGTGCATTTACAATATTCATTGATTTTTGCCATTGAAAAACATGTTTTTCATATACCAGAAATGTTTGAAGCTACTGACTGAATGAAAGGAGCTGGCATCTCACTCTCTTTGAATCTTCTTTATCATGCTAGGATTAACAGGAAAAAGCTAAAAATTTCAGAATTGCACCGTGCAATGTGGAGATATTACTGTTTGTGCATTTACAATATTCATTGATTTTTGCCATTGAAAAACATGTTTTTCATATACCAGAAATGATTGAAGCTACTGACTGAATGAAAGGAGCTGGCATCTCACTCTCTTTGAATCTTCTTTATCATGCTAGGATTAGCAGGAAAAAGCAAAAAATTTCAGAATTGCACCTTGCAATGTGGAGATATTACTGTTTGTGCATTTACAATATTCATTGATTTTTGCCATTGAAAAACATGTTTTTCATATACCAGAAATGTTTGAAGCTACTGACTGAATGAAAGGAGCTGGCATCTCACTCTCTTTGAATCTTCTTTATCATGCTAGGATTAACAGGAAAAAGCTAAAAATTTCAGAATTGCACCGTGCAATGTGGAGATATTACTGTTTGTGCATTTACAATATTCATTGATTTTTGCCATTGAAAAACATGTTTTTCATATACCAGAAATGTTTGAAGCTACTGACTGAATGAAAGGAGCTGGCATCTCACTCTCTTTGAATCTTCTTTATCATGCTAGGATTAGCAGGAAAAAGCAAAAAATTTCAGAATTGCACCTTGCAATGTGGAGATATTACTGTTTGTGCATTTACAATATTCATTGATTTTTGCCATTGAAAAACATGTTTTTCATATACCAGAAATGTTTGAAGCTACTGACTGAATGAAAGGAGCTGGCATCTCACTCTCTTTGAATCTTCTTTATCATGCTAGGATTAACAGGAAAAAGCTAAAAATTTCAGAATTGCACCGTGCAATGTGGAGATATTACTGTTTGTGCATTTACAATATTCATTGATTTTTGCCATTGAAAAACATGTTTTTCATATACCAGAAATGTTTGAAGCTACTGACTGAATGAAAGGAGCTGGCATCTCACTCTCTTTGAATCTTCTTTATCATGCTAGGATTAGCAGGAAAAAGCAAAAAATTTCAGAATTGCACCTTGCAATGTGGAGATATTACTGTTTGTGCATTTACAATATTCATTGATTTTTGCCATTGAAAAACATGTTTTTCATATACCAGAAATGTTTGAAGCTACTGACTGAATGAAAGGAGCTGGCATCTCACTCTCTTTGAATCTTCTTTATCATGCTAGGATTAACAGGAAAAAGCAAAAAATTTCAGAATTGCACCTTGCAATGTGGAGATATTACTGTTTGTGCATTTACAATATTCATTGATTTTTGCCATTGAAAAACATGTTTTTCATATACCAGAAATGTTTGAAGCTACTGACTGAATGAAAGGAGCTGGCATCTCACTCTCTTTGAATCTTCTTTATCATGCTAGGATTAACAGGAAAAAGCTAAAAATTTCAGAATTGCACCGTGCAATGTGGAGATATTACTGTTTGTGCATTTACAATATTCATTGATTTTTGCCATTGAAAAACATGTTTTTCATATACCAGAAATGTTTGAAGCTACTGACTGAATGAAAGGAGCTGGCATCTCACACTCTTTGAATCTTCTTTATCATGCTAGGATTAGCAGGAAAAATCAAAAAATTTCAGAATTGCACCTTGCAATGTGGAGATATTACTGTTTGTGCATTTACAATATTCATTGATTTTTGCCATTGAAAAACGTTTTTCATATACCAGAAATGTTTGAAGCTACTGACTGAATGAAAGGAGCTGGCATCTCACTCTCTTTGAATCTTCTTTATCATGCTAGGATTAACAGGAAAAAGCAAAAAATTTCAGAATTGCACCTTGCAATGTGGAGATATTACTGTTTGTGCATTTACAATATTCATTGATTTTTGCCATTGAAAAACATGTTTTTCATATACCAGAAATGTTTGAAGCTACTGACTGAATGAAAGGAGCTGGCATCTCACTCTCTTTGAATCTTCTTTATCATGCTAGGATTAACAGGAAAAAGCTAAAAATTTCAGAATTGCACCGTGCAATGTGGAGATATTACTGTTTGTGCATTTACAATATTCATTGATTTTTGCCATTGAAAAACATGTTTTTCATATACCAGAAATGTTTGAAGCTACTGACTGAATGAAAGGAGCTGGCATCTCACTCTCTTTGAATCTTCTTTATCATGCTAGGATTAGCAGGAAAAAGCAAAAAAATTCAGAATTGCACCTTGCAATGTGGAGATATTACTGTTTGTGCATTTACAATATTCATTGATTTTTGCCATTGAAAAACATGTTTTTCATATACCAGAAATGTTTGAAGCTACTGACTGAATGAAAGGAGCTGGCATCTCACTCTCTTTGAATCTTCTTTATCATGCTAGCATTAACAGGAAAAAGCAAAAAATTTCAGAATTGCACCTTGCAATGTGGAGATATTACTGTTTGTGCATTTACAATATTCATTGATTTTTGCCATTGAAAAACATGTTTTTCATATACCAGAAATGTTTGAAGCTACTGACTGAATGAAAGGAGCTGGCATCTCACTCTCTTTGAATCTTCTTTATCATGCTAGGATTAACAGGAAAAAGCTAAAAATTTCAGAATTGCACCGTGCAATGTGGAGATATTACTGTTTGTGCATTTACAATATTCATTGATTTTTGCCATTGAAAAACATGTTTTTCATATACCAGAAATGTTTGAAGCTACTGACTGAATGAAAGGAGCTGGCATCTCACTCTCTTTGAATCTTCTTTATCATGCTAGGATTAACAGGAAAAAGCTAAAAATTTCAGAATTGCACCGTGCAATGTGGAGATATTACTGTTTGTGCATTTACAATATTCATTGATTTTTGCCATTGAAAAACATGTTTTTCATATACCAGAAATGTTTGAAGCTACTGACTGAATGAAAGGAGCTGGCATCTCACTCTCTTTGAATCTTCTTTATCATGCTAGGATTAGCAGGAAAAAGCAAAAAATTTCAGAATTGCACCTTGCAATGTGGAGATATTACTGTTTGTGCATTTACAATATTCATTGATTTTTGCCATTGAAAAACATGTTTTTCATATACCAGAAATGTTTGAAGATACTGACTGAATGAAAGGAGCTGGCATCTCACTCTCTTTGAATCTTCTTTATCATGCTAGGATTAACAGGAAAAAGCTAAAAATTTCAGAATTGCACCGTGCAATGTGGAGATATTACTGTTTGTGCATTTACAATATTCATTGATTTTTGCCATTGAAAAACATGTTTTTCATATACCAGAAATGTTTGAAGCTACTGACTGAATGAAAGGAGCTGGCATCTCACTCTCTTTGAATCTTCTTTATCATGCTAGGATTAGCAGGAAAAAGCAAAAAATTTCAGAATTGCACCTTGCAATGTGGAGATATTACTGTTTGTGCATTTACAATATTCATTGATTTTTGCCATTGAAAAACATGTTTTTCATATACCAGAAATGTTTGAAGCTACTGACTGAATGAAAGGAGCTGGCATCTCACTCTCTTTGAATCTTCTTTATCATGCTAGGATTAACAGGAAAAAGCAAAAAATTTCAGAATTGCACCTTGCAATGTGGAGATATTACTGTTTGTGCATTTACAATATTCATTGATTTTTGCCATTGAAAAACATGTTTTTCATATACCAGAAATGTTTGAAGCTACTGACTGAATGAAAGGAGCTGGCATCTCACTCTCTTTGAATCTTCTTTATCATGCTAGGATTAACAGGAAAAAGCTAAAAATTTCAGAATTGCACCTTGCAATGTGGAGATATTACTGTTTGTGCATTTACAATATTCATTGATTTTTGCCATTGAAAAACATGTTTTTCATATACCAGAAATGTTTGAAGCTACTGACTGAATGAAAGGAGCTGGCATCTCACTCTCTTTGAATCTTCTTTATCATGCTAGGATTAACAGGAAAAAGCTAAAAATTTCAGAATTGCACCGTGCAATGTGGAGATATTACTGTTTGTGCATTTACAATATTCATTGATTTTTGCCATTGAAAAACATGTTTTTCATATACCAGAAATGTTTGAAGCTACTGACTGAATGAAAGGAGCTGGCATCTCACTCTCTTTGAATCTTCTTTATCATGCTAGGATTAGCAGGAAAAAGCAAAAAATTTCAGAATTGCACCTTGCAATGTGGAGATATTACTGTTTGTGCATTTACAATATTCATTGATTTTTGCCATTGAAAAACATGTTTTTCATATACCAGAAATGTTTGAAGCTACTGACTGAATGAAAGGAGCTGGCATCTCACTCTCTTTGAATCTTCTTTATCATGCTAGGATTAACAGGAAAAAGCTAAAAATTTCAGAATTGCACCGTGCAATGTGGAGATATTACTGTTTGTGCATTTACAATATTCATTGATTTTTGCCATTGAAAAACATGTTTTTCATATACCAGAAATGTTTGAAGCTACTGACTGAATGAAAGGAGCTGGCATCTCACTCTCTTTGAATCTTCTTTATCATGCTAGGATTAGCAGGAAAAAGCAAAAAATTTCAGAATTGCACCTTGCAATGTGGAGATATTACTGTTTGTGCATTTACAATATTCATTGATTTTTGCCATTGAAAAACATGTTTTTCATATACCAGAAATGTTTGAAGCTACTGACTGAATGAAAGGAGCTGGCATCTCACTCTCTTTGAATCTTCTTTATCATGCTAGGATTAGCAGGAAAAAGCAAAAAATTTCAGAATTGCACCTTGCAATGTGGAGATATTACTGTTTGTGCATTTACAATATTCATTGATTTTTGCCATTGAAAAACATGTTTTTCATATACCAGAAATGTTTGAAGCTACTGACTGAATGAAAGGAGCTGGCATCTCACTCTCTTTGAATCTTCTTTATCATGCTAGGATTAACAGGAAAAAGCTAAAAATTTCAGAATTGCACCGTGCAATGTGGAGATATTACTGTTTGTGCATTTACAATATTCATTGATTTTTGCCATTGAAAAACATGTTTTTCATATACCAGAAATGTTTGAAGCTACTGACTGAATGAAAGGAGCTGGCATCTCACTCTCTTTGAATCTTCTTTTTCATGCTAGGATTAGCAGGAAAAAGCAAAAAATTTCAGAATTGCACCTTGCAATGTGGAGATATTACTGTTTGTGCATTTACAATATTCATTGATTTTTGCCATTGAAAAACATGTTTTTCATATACCAGAAATGTTTGAAGCTACTGACTGAATGAAAGGAGCTGGCATCTCACTCTCTTTGAATCTTCTTTATCATGCTAGGATTAACAGGAAAAAGCTAAAAATTTCAGAATTGCACCGTGCAATGTGGAGATATTACTGTTTGTGCATTTACAATATTCATTGATTTTTGCCATTGAAAAACATGTTTTTCATATACCAGAAATGTTTGAAGCTACTGACTGAATGAAAGGAGCTGGCATCTCACTCTCTTTGAATCTTCTTTATCATGCTAGGATTAACAGGAAAAAGCTAAAAATTTCAGAATTGCACCGTGCAATGTGGAGATATTGCTGTTTGTGCATTTACAATATTCATTGATTTTTGCCATTGAAAAACATGTTTTTCATATACCAGAAATGTTTGAAGCTACTGACTGAATGAAAGGAGCTGGCATCTCACTCTCTTTCAATCTTCTTTATCATGCTAGGATTAGCAGGAAAAAGCAAAAAATTTCAGAATTGCACCTTGCAATGTGGAGATATTACTGTTTGTGCATTTACAATATTCATTGATTTTTGCCATTGAAAAACATGTTTTTCATATACCAGAAATGTTTGAAGCTACTGACTGAATGAAAGGAGCTGGCATCTCACTCTCTTTGAATCTTCTTTATCATGCTAGGATTAACAGGAAAAAGCTAAAAATTTCAGAATTGCACCGTGCAATGTGGAGATATTACTGTTTGTGCATTTACAATATTCATTGATTTTTGCCATTGAAAAACATGTTTTTCATATACCAGAAATGTTTGAAGCTACTGACTGAATGAAAGGAGCTGGCATCTCACTCTCTTTGAATCTTCTTTATCATGCTAGGATTAGCAGGAAAAAGCAAAAAATTTCAGAATTGCACCTTGCAATGTGGAGATATTACTGTTTGTGCATTTACAATATTCATTGATTTTTGCCATTGAAAAACATGTTTTTCATATACCAGAAATGTTTGAAGCTACTGACTGAATGAAAGGAGCTGGCATCTCACTCTCTTTGAATCTTCTTTATCATGCTAGGATTAACAGGAAAAAGCTAAAAATTTCAGAATTGCACCGTGCAATGTGGAGATATTACTGTTTGTGCATTTACAATATTCATTGATTTTTGCCATTGAAAAACATGTTTTTCATATACCAGAAATGTTTGAAGCTACTGACTGAATGAAAGGAGCTGGCATCTCACTCTCTTTGAATCTTCTTTATCATGCTAGGATTAGCAGGAAAAAGCAAAAAATTTCAGAATTGCACCTTGCAATGTGGAGATATTACTGTTTGTGCATTTACAATATTCATTGATTTTTGCCATTGAAAAACATGTTTTTCATATACCAGAAATGTTTGAAGCTACTGACTGAATGAAAGGAGCTGGCATCTCACTCTCTTTGAATCTTCTTTATCATGCTAGGATTAACAGGAAAAAGCTAAAAATTTCAGAATTGCACCGTGCAATGTGGAGATATTACTGTTTGTGCATTTACAATATTCATTGATTTTTGCCATTGAAAAACATGTTTTTCATATACCAGAAATGTTTGAAGCTACTGACTGAATGAAAGGAGCTGGCATCTCACTCTCTTTGAATCTTCTTTATCATGCTAGGATTAGCAGGAAAAAGCAAAAAATTTCAGAATTGCACCTTGCAATGTGGAGATATTACTGTTTGTGCATTTACAATATTCATTGATTTTTGCCATTGAAAAACATGTTTTTCATATACCAGAAATGTTTGAAGCTACTGACTGAATGAAAGGAGCTGGCATCTCACTCTCTTTGAATCTTCTTTATCATGCTAGGATTAACAGGAAAAAGCAAAAAATTTCAGAATTGCACCTTGCAATGTGGAGATATTACTGTTTGTGCATTTACAATATTCATTGATTTTTGCCATTGAAAAACATGTTTTTCATATACCAGAAATGTTTGAAGCTACTGACTGAATGAAAGGAGCTGGCATCTCACTCTCTTTGAATCTTCTTTATCATGCTAGGATTAACAGGAAAAAGCTAAAAATTTCAGAATTGCACCTTGCAATGTGGAGATATTACTGTTTGTGCATTTACAATATTCATTGATTTTTGCCATTGAAAAACATGTTTTTCATATACCAGAAATGTTTGAAGCTACTGACTGAATGAAAGGAGCTGGCATCTCACTCTCTTTGAATCTTCTTTATCATGCTAGGATTAACAGGAAAAAGCTAAAAATTTCAGAATTGCACCTTGCAATGTGGAGATATTACTGTTTGTGCATTTACAATATTCATTGATTTTTGCCATTGAAAAACATGTTTTTCATATACCAGAAATGTTTGAAGCTACTGACTGAATGAAAGGAGCTGGCATCTCACTCTCTTTGAATCTTCTTTATCATGCTAGGATTAACAGGAAAAAGCTAAAAATTTCAGAATTGCACCGTGCAATGTGGAGATATTACTGTTTGTGCATTTACAATATTCATTGATTTTTGCCATTGAAAAACATGTTTTTCATATACCAGAAATGTTTGAAGCTACTGACTGAATGAAAGGAGCTGGCATCTCACTCTCTTTGAATCTTCTTTATCATGCTAGGATTAGCAGGAAAAAGCAAAAAATTTCAGAATTGCACCTTGCAATGTGGAGATATTACTGTTTGTGCATTTACAATATTCATTGATTTTTGCCATTGAAAAACATGTTTTTCATATACCAGAAATGTTTGAAGCTACTGACTGAATGAAAGGAGCTGGCATCTCACTCTCTTTGAATCTTCTTTATCATGCTAGGATTAACAGGAAAAAGCTAAAAATTTCAGAATTGCACCGTGCAATGTGGAGATATTACTGTTTGTGCATTTACAATATTCATTGATTTTTGCCATTGAAAAACATGTTTTTCATATACCAGAAATGTTTGAAGCTACTGACTGAATGAAAGGAGCTGGCATCTCACTCTCTTTGAATCTTCTTTATCATGCTAGGATTAGCAGGAAAAAGCAAAAAATTTCAGAATTGCACCTTGCAATGTGGAGATATTACTGTTTGTGCATTTACAATATTCATTGATTTTTGCCATTGAAAAACATGTTTTTCATATACCAGAAATGTTTGAAGCTACTGACTGAATGAAAGGAGCTGGCATCTCACTCTCTTTGAATCTTCTTTATCATGCTAGGATTAACAGGAAAAAGCTAAAAATTTCAGAATTGCACCGTGCAATGTGGAGATATTACTGTTTGTGCATTTACAATATTCATTGATTTTTGCCATTGAAAAACATGTTTTTCATATACCAGAAATGTTTGAAGCTACTGACTGAAAGGAGCTGGCATCTCACTCTCTTTGAATCTTCTTTATCATGCTAGGATTAGCAGGAAAAAGCAAAAAATTTCAGAATTGCACCTTGCAATGTGGAGATATTACTGTTTGTGCATTTACAATATTCATTGATTTTTGCCATTGAAAAACATGTTTTTCATATACCAGAAATGTTTGAAGCTACTGACTGAATGAAAGGAGCTGGCATCTCACTCTCTTTGAATCTTCTTTATCATGCTAGGATTAACAGGAAAAAGCTAAAAATTTCAGAATTGCACCGTGCAATGTGGAGATATTACTGTTTGTGCATTTACAATATTCATTGATTTTTGCCATTGAAAAACATGTTTTTCATATACCAGAAATGTTTGAAGCTACTGACTGAATGAAAGGAGCTGGCATCTCACTCTCTTTGAATCTTCTTTATCATGCTAGGATTAGCAGGAAAAAGCAAAAAATTTCAGAATTGCACCTTGCAATGTGGAGATATTACTGTTTGTGCATTTACAATATTCATTGATTTTTGCCATTGAAAAACATGTTTTTCATATACCAGAAATGTTTGAAGCTACTGACTGAATGAAAGGAGCTGGCATCTCACTCTCTTTGAATCTTCTTTATCATGCTAGGATTAACAGGAAAAAGCTAAAAATTTCAGAATTGCACCGTGCAATGTGGAGATATTACTGTTTGTGCATTTACAATATTCATTGATTTTTGCCATTGAAAAACATGTTTTTCATATACCAGAAATGTTTGAAGCTACTGACTGAATGAAAGGAGCTGGCATCTCACTCTCTTTGAATCTTCTTTATCATGCTAGGATTAGCAGGAAAAAGCAAAAAATTTCAGAATTGCACCTTGCAATGTGGAGATATTACTGTTTGTGCATTTACAATATTCATTGATTTTTGCCATTGAAAAACATGTTTTTCATATACCAGAAATGTTTGAAGCTACTGACTGAATGAAAGGAGCTGGCATCTCACTCTCTTTGAATCTTCTTTATCATGCTAGGATTAACAGGAAAAAGCTAAAAATTTCAGAATTGCACCGTGCAATGTGGAGATATTACTGTTTGTGCATTTACAATATTCATTGATTTTTGCCATTGAAAAACATGTTTTTCATATACCAGAAATGTTTGAAGCTACTGACTGAAAGGAGCTGGCATCTCACTCTCTTTGAATCTTCTTTATCATGCTAGGATTAGCAGGAAAAAGCAAAAAATTTCAGAATTGCACCTTGCAATGTGGAGATATTACTGTTTGTGCATTTACAATATTCATTGATTTTTGCCATTGAAAAACATGTTTTTCATATACCAGAAATGTTTGAAGCTACTGACTGAATGAAAGGAGCTGGCATCTCACTCTCTTTGAATCTTCTTTATCATGCTAGGATTAACAGGAAAAAGCAAAAAATTTCAGAATTGCACCTTGCAATGTGGAGATATTACTGTTTGTGCATTTACAATATTCATTGATTTTTGCCATTGAAAAACATGTTTTTCATATACCAGAAATGTTTGAAGCTACTGACTGAATGAAAGGAGCTGGCATCTCACTCTCTTTGAATCTTCTTTATCATGCTAGGATTAACAGGAAAAAGCTAAAAATTTCAGAATTGCACCTTGCAATGTGGAGATATTACTGTTTGTGCATTTACAATATTCATTGATTTTTGCCATTGAAAAACATGTTTTTCATATACCAGAAATGTTTGAAGCTACTGACTGAATGAAAGGAGCTGGCATCTCACTCTCTTTGAATCTTCTTTATCATGCTAGGATTAACAGGAAAAAGCTAAAAATTTCAGAATTGCACCGTGCAATGTGGAGATATTGCTGTTTGTGCATTTACAATATTCATTGATTTTTGCCATTGAAAAACATGTTTTTCATATACCAGAAATGTTTGAAGCTACTGACTGAATGAAAGGAGCTGGCATCTCACTCTCTTTGAATCTTCTTTATCATGCTAGGATTAGCAGGAAAAAGCAAAAAATTTCAGAATTGCACCTTGCAATGTGGAGATATTACTGTTTGTGCATTTACAATATTCATTGATTTTTGCCATTGAAAAACATGTTTTTCATATACCAGAAATGTTTGAAGCTACTGACTGAATGAAAGGAGCTGGCATCTCACTCTCTTTGAATCTTCTTTATCATGCTAGGATTAACAGGAAAAAGCTAAAAATTTCAGAATTGCACCGTGCAATGTGGAGATATTACTGTTTGTGCATTTACAATATTCATTGATTTTTGCCATTGAAAAACATGTTTTTCATATACCAGAAATGTTTGAAGCTACTGACTGAATGAAAGGAGCTGGCATCTCACTCTCTTTGAATCTTCTTTATCATGCTAGGATTAGCAGGAAAAAGCAAAAAATTTCAGAATTGCACCTTGCAATGTGGAGATATTACTGTTTGTGCATTTACAATATTCATTGATTTTTGCCATTGAAAAACATGTTTTTCATATACCAGAAATGTTTGAAGCTACTGACTGAATGAAAGGAGCTGGCATCTCACTCTCTTTGAATCTTCTTTATCATGCTAGGATTAACAGGAAAAAGCTAAAAATTTCAGAATTGCACCGTGCAATGTGGAGATATTACTGTTTGTGCATTTACAATATTCATTGATTTTTGCCATTGAAAAACATGTTTTTCATATACCAGAAATGTTTGAAGCTACTGACTGAATGAAAGGAGCTGGCATCTCACTCTCTTTGAATCTTCTTTATCATGCTAGGATTAGCAGGAAAAAGCAAAAAATTTCAGAATTGCACCTTGCAATGTGGAGATATTACTGTTTGTGCATTTACAATATTCATTGATTTTTGCCATTGAAAAACATGTTTTTCATATACCAGAAATGTTTGAAGCTACTGACTGAATGAAAGGAGCTGGCATCTCACTCTCTTTGAATCTTCTTTATCATGCTAGGATTAACAGGAAAAAGCTAAAAATTTCAGAATTGCACCGTGCAATGTGGAGATATTACTGTTTGTGCATTTACAATATTCATTGATTTTTGCCATTGAAAAACATGTTTTTCATATACCAGAAATGTTTGAAGCTACTGACTGAATGAAAGGAGCTGGCATCTCACTCTCTTTGAATCTTCTTTATCATGCTAGGATTAGCAGGAAAAAGCAAAAAATTTCAGAATTGCACCTTGCAATGTGGAGATATTACTGTTTGTGCATTTACAATATTCATTGATTTTTGCCATTGAAAAACATGTTTTTCATATACCAGAAATGTTTGAAGCTACTGACTGAATGAAAGGAGCTGGCATCTCACTCTCTTTGAATCTTCTTTATCATGCTAGGATTAACAGGAAAAAGCAAAAAATTTCAGAATTGCACCTTGCAATGTGGAGATATTACTGTTTGTGCATTTACAATATTCATTGATTTTTGCCATTGAAAAACATGTTTTTCATATACCAGAAATGTTTGAAGCTACTGACTGAATGAAAGGAGCTGGCATCTCACTCTCTTTGAATCTTCTTTATCATGCTAGGATTAACAGGAAAAAGCTAAAAATTTCAGAATTGCACCTTGCAATGTGGAGATATTACTGTTTGTGCATTTACAATATTCATTGATTTTTGCCATTGAAAAACATGTTTTTCATATACCAGAAATGTTTGAAGCTACTGACTGAATGAAAGGAGCTGGCATCTCACTCTCTTTGAATCTTCTTTATCATGCTAGGATTAACAGGAAAAAGCTAAAAATTTCAGAATTGCACCTTGCAATGTGGAGATATTACTGTTTGTGCATTTACAATATTCATTGATTTTTGCCATTGAAAAACATGTTTTTCATATACCAGAAATGTTTGAAGCTACTGACTGAATGAAAGGAGCTGGCATCTCACTCTCTTTGAATCTTCTTTATCATGCTAGGATTAACAGGAAAAAGCTAAAAATTTCAGAATTGCACCGTGCAATGTGGAGATATTACTGTTTGTGCATTTACAATATTCATTGATTTTTGCCATTGAAAAACATGTTTTTCATATACCAGAAATGTTTGAAGCTACTGACTGAATGAAAGGAGCTGGCATCTCACTCTCTTTGAATCTTCTTTATCATGCTAGGATTAGCAGGAAAAAGCAAAAAATTTCAGAATTGCACCTTGCAATGTGGAGATATTACTGTTTGTGCATTTACAATATTCATTGATTTTTGCCATTGAAAAACATGTTTTTCATATACCAGAAATGTTTGAAGCTACTGACTGAATGAAAGGAGCTGGCATCTCACTCTCTTTGAATCTTCTTTATCATGCTAGGATTAACAGGAAAAAGCTAAAAATTTCAGAATTGCACCGTGCAATGTGGAGATATTACTGTTTGTGCATTTACAATATTCATTGATTTTTGCCATTGAAAAACATGTTTTTCATATACCAGAAATGTTTGAAGCTACTGACTGAATGAAAGGAGCTGGCATCTCACTCTCTTTGAATCTTCTTTATCATGCTAGGATTAGCAGGAAAAAGCAAAAAATTTCAGAATTGCACCTTGCAATGTGGAGATATTACTGTTTGTGCATTTACAATATTCATTGATTTTTGCCATTGAAAAACATGTTTTTCATATACCAGAAATGTTTGAAGCTACTGACTGAATGAAAGGAGCTGGCATCTCACTCTCTTTGAATCTTCTTTATCATGCTAGGATTAACAGGAAAAAGCTAAAAATTTCAGAATTGCACCGTGCAATGTGGAGATATTACTGTTTGTGCATTTACAATATTCATTGATTTTTGCCATTGAAAAACATGTTTTTCATATACCAGAAATGTTTGAAGCTACTGACTGAAAGGAGCTGGCATCTCACTCTCTTTGAATCTTCTTTATCATGCTAGGATTAGCAGGAAAAAGCAAAAAATTTCAGAATTGCACCTTGCAATGTGGAGATATTACTGTTTGTGCATTTACAATATTCATTGATTTTTGCCATTGAAAAACATGTTTTTCATATACCAGAAATGTTTGAAGCTACTGACTGAATGAAAGGAGCTGGCATCTCACTCTCTTTGAATCTTCTTTATCATGCTAGGATTAACAGGAAAAAGCTAAAAATTTCAGAATTGCACCGTGCAATGTGGAGATATTACTGTTTGTGCATTTACAATATTCATTGATTTTTGCCATTGAAAAACGTTTTTCATATACCAGAAATGTTTGAAGCTACTGACTGAATGAAAGGAGCTGGCATCTCACTCTCTTTGAATCTTCTTTATCATGCTAGGATTAGCAGGAAAAAGCAAAAAATTTCAGAATTGCACCTTGCAATGTGGAGATATTACTGTTTGTGCATTTACAATATTCATTGATTTTTGCCATTGAAAAACATGTTTTTCATATACCAGAAATGTTTGAAGCTACTGACTGAATGAAAGGAGCTGGCATCTCACTCTCTTTGAATCTTCTTTATCATGCTAGGATTAACAGGAAAAAGCAAAAAATTTCAGAATTGCACCTTGCAATGTGGAGATATTACTGTTTGTGCATTTACAATATTCATTGATTTTTGCCATTGAAAAACATGTTTTTCATATACCAGAAATGTTTGAAGCTACTGACTGAATGAAAGGAGCTGGCATCTCACTCTCTTTGAATCTTCTTTATCATGCTAGGATTAACAGGAAAAAGCTAAAAATTTCAGAATTGCACCGTGCAATGTGGAGATATTACTGTTTGTGCATTTACAATATTCATTGATTTTTGCCATTGAAAAACATGTTTTTCATATACCAGAAATGATTGAAGCTACTGACTGAATGAAAGGAGCTGGCATCTCACTCTCTTTGTTTTACCGTATTTTTTTATTTTTCATTAACGACATTGACAAGTAATTAACAGAAGCATAATTCTAAATACAAGGGGAAAAACAGGGATAACTGGGACGCGGGAAAAGGGGGAAGGCCAAAGGGAGGGGAGGGAAGGGAAACAACAGGGATAAGATAACAAGAGGTAGAAGAGATTGATTCATCAAATAATACTGTAATCAATAAGGAATAATAAAACAATCTAACAAAACACAAAACAATTTTAACACACATTGTCATGTTAGCAATAATACAAACAAAGTGAATAAACAGTCTGTAAGACATATTAAGAACTACCAGTATTAGGCAGGACGGGGGAATTTGTTTGACCAGATATCCCATTTCTTAGAAAATTTGAAAAGGTTATCATTGATAGAGGCAAATCTAAATTCGTATATTCTATGTTGGTTCATCCTATCTACTAATTCCTCCAAAGTAGGAACATACGATTTTCTCCAATGAAAAGATAAAGCATTTTTGCAAACCGAAAATATATGGATCATGATAGCTCTCTCATAGGACTTATATGTTTCCAATTCTAATGATAATAGAGCTGTTTGAGGGGTCAAAATTAAAGGTCTGCCCAAAAGGTCATTAATCAGAGAAGAAATCTGAGCCCACAGATTACGAATCTTAGGGCAGCTCCAAAAAATATGCAAAAGATCTCCTTTAATGCCACAATCCCTCCAACAAAGGGGAGAATTACTGGACCTTATGTGGTGAAGCCTGATTGGGGTATAATACCACCTTGATAAAACCTTGAAATAGGCCTCTTGCAGAGGCATGGAAATATTGGAGGCTTGAGTAAAAAGTACAGCATTCTCCCACTGGTCGAGAGGGAAGTTGAGTTTCAGGTCTTTTTCCCATCGTAACATGTAGATATTTTTTTTGAAGGATAGATCATTGTTGAAGCTGTTGTAAATGTGTCTCAAGCTCCAAAAAATTTTGTGGGATGGGTTACACAGCAGGTTCGCCGAGGTTTTGGAAACAAGGAGTTTACCACCCAAAAATTCTAGAATAATACTTTTAAAATGGGAGTATAAGAAAAAATCAGAAGAAGGGAGATTAAATTTTATTTTGAGAGTTTGGAAAGGAGAAAATGTAGAAATCTCGTAGAGGTCCCCAATTTTCCTTAACCCTCTACTATTCCAATGATCCGGAATGCAGGAGTTATATAAGGCAGCAACAAAATTGATTGGAAAGTTTTTAACAAGAGAGAGTTTATCTACATTGGAGTCTCTAGAAAGATTCCCCCTCCCTCTCCTAGCAATTTTCTTCCAAGCTTCGATAGTCGCTTGAAAAATAGGGTGGGAAGGATCATGAGTGCATTTTTTAAAGAGATGTTTAAATAGCAAATCTCGGGGAGGGGAGTCGCCGTTCAGAAAGGTCTCCAAAATTAGCCATGCCGGGGGATTTGTAGAGTTAAGCCAATTTCTACTCTGCTTGATAAGGTTAGCATAATAATAGGCGGATATGTTAGGGAGACTCAGGCCTCCATTGCTTTTGTTTTTATATAAGATTTCAGCAGATATCCTCGCACGTTTTTTTTCCCAGATATAAGAGTTGATCTGGTTCTGTATTTTTTGGATGAAACAGAGGGGTATATTTAATGGTAAGTTACGAAAAAAATACAAGATTTTGGGGAGGACAAACATTTTAATGGATAGAACCCTACCCCACCATGACAAATCCTTTTTCAGGAGATTCGTCAGATCTCCTCGGACGACGTCATTAATTAAGTCTAAATTGGCAGAGAGAGTTGAATCGATAGATTTACCAACTACAATCCCCAAATAGGACAGATTGTCCTTGGCTGAATCAAAGGAAAATTTTGAATGTAAAGCTTCTCTCATCTGATGGTCCAAATTAATGTTTAAAAGTTTTGATTTTTTTTTATTAATCTTAAAGTAAGAGATCTGGGAGAATGAATCCAGAACTTCCAAGACCTTATTAACCGAATTTATTGGATCCAGCAAGGAAAGCATGACGTCATCCGCGAAGAGACTAATTTTGAATTCCCGAGAAGGAGCAGAGATCCCCTTAATGTCAGTGCTTTCTCTAATCTTCTGAGCCAAAGGCTCCATAGCCAAGACAAAAAGTAGGGGGGAGAGAGGGCAACCCTGTCTGGTCCCATTTGTAATGGGGATTGGGTGGGAAAGATAATTGTTGACATAAATTTTAGCTTGGGGGTTAGAATAAAGGGCCAAAATTGAGGAAAGAAAATTATTATTAAAACCAAATTTATTAAGAGTTAGTTTTAAATATAGCCAATTTAATCTATCGAATGCTTTTTCAGCATCTAATGCGAGCAAGGAGGTTGGAACCCTAACTGTATTAATCAATCTCAAAATATTCAAAATTCTTCTAGTGCCGTCAGTAGCTTGTCTCCCACCAACGAAGCCAATTTGGTCATCGTTGATGAGATTTGGGAGAATAGTTGAAAGACGATTGGCCAGAATTTTCGAATAAATTTTTATATCGGTATTGATTAGTGAGATAGGTCTATAATTCTTGACATTATCTCTCTCATCTTTTGACTTAGGAATCAAAGTGATGGTGGCCTCCAACATTTCTTGGGGGAAGGAGCAGTTTGAAGATGCCAAATTAAAGATTTTAGTAAGAGGAGGGGAAAGGAGTTCGCAAAAGGTCTTATAGTATTCGTTAATGAACCCATCTGGACCCGGGGCCTTGAAAGATTTAAGTTGCTTAATTGTATTCATAACTTCGAGGGAAGTAAAAGGTTCATTCAATGCCTCAAGATCCAGAGGGCTCAATTTGGGTAATTTAATTGAAGAGAGAAAATTGTTAATTTCTTCTGAGTTAGGTTGGGAAATTAAGGGATCAGATTTGATATTATAGAGTTTCTCATAAAATTCTGCGAACCGATCAGCTATATCTTTCGGATGATAGAGCAATGATCCGTTAACATTTTTTATTTTATCAATTCTATTGTTCGCTCTTTGTTGTTTAACCAATCGGGCCATAAAACGAGTAGGTTTGTTAAGGGCGGCATAATGATTAAATTTTGATTTTTGGATGATCGAGTCGTAGGAAGAAAAAATTTCGGATTTTAGTTCAATCCTTAGATTTAATAGCTCCTTTTGAATTGTTGGGGAAGGGGAAGGAAGGTTAATCTGGGCTAGTTCTTTTTCTTTGATAAGTTTTTGAAGGGAATTTATTTTGGTTCTTTTTTCTTTTTTTTCCGATGAGGATATCTGTATTAATACACCTCGAAGTACAGCCTTGTGGGCACACCAACTAGAGAAGGGGTTAGACAGATCCGGGGTTTCATTTTCCTTAAAATAATTTGAAATTGCATTTTCAATAGTTTTTTTATTCTTTGGATTATGAATAAGGGAAGATTTGCACTTCCAAAGGAATCCGTTTCTTAGAAGAGGGCCAATGTGAAGTTCACACGTTATAGGGGCATGATCCGATATAGACCTGGGACCTATGGAGATATTTGAGAATTTGGATAGAGAGAAGACGTCGGTTAACATTAGATCAATTCTGGAGGCCGTTTGATGTGCATCTGAAAAGTGAGAAAACTCTTTGGAAGTAGTATTGAAACATCTGAAAATGTCGAAAAGTTCATTTCTATGGAGCCAATTATTTAGAGTAGCATAAAGGTGACGACTAGGAGAAGAAGAGTCAATTAACCCATCTGGTACCATATTAAAATCCCCCAAAAGGATCAATTCACCTCTCCTAAGCTCCTCCACTTTCCTTAAAACTTTATTTAAAAAGGAAATTTGCTTCTTATTTGGGGCATATACGTTTGCAATTGTACACTCATGATTGTTCAATTTGCAGATCAGTATGTGATATCTGCCATTGACATCACCATGCTGATCTAATAGTTCAAATGGAACTGAATTTTTAATCAATGTTGCTACACCAGCTTTTTTCCGTTCGCTGATGGATTCAAAAATATGGGGATATTCTTTATGAGAAAATTTAGGATGTTTCCCCTCAGCGAACCTGGTCTCTTGTAGACACGCCACATCCGCTCCAAAATGAACTAATTCCTTCCATAGGGAGAATCTTTTGTTGGGGCTATTCAGACCTCTTACATTATATGAGACAACCTTAATAGGCATAGACCAGGGAAACAGTCAAAATGTATCCAAAAGGGGAAAAGCAAAAATCAATTGATCCTGTGGACCACCCCAAGCGGTAAAACCACCGGCAATCAAAACTGGGAGATGGAATTCTAATAGGTTGAAGATGTGTTACAGACTACAATTCAAAGGAGAAAATTTGTCAAACAAACAACAACAATAACAGTCACTAGGTATTCAAGATACCAGTAAAAGAAATAAAAAGTGAATCAAAAACTTCCTGAGGGAACCTTTACCTGAAAGGTTCTCCCTCGGTTTTGGGGGAAAAAGTGTATGGACACTACCTGAGGGCATGATGTAAAGAAGATTAATATGAGTCTCGGGACTCCGAAGCCGGCCAGGACTCAAAAAAAAAAAAGGCCAAATTAACAT
Source organism: Phyllobates terribilis (assembly GCF_046119375.1). NCBI lineage: Eukaryota > Metazoa > Chordata > Amphibia > Anura > Dendrobatidae > Phyllobates > Phyllobates terribilis. The sequence continues at coordinate 7,971 of NW_027370409.1, read as the reverse complement.
TTTAAGACTTAAATAAGTCAAATAATGATTGCTACACTATAGATTTTCACAGTTAGGTTAGGTAATTAGTAACCCACATATTATATGATATAAGGAATAGGGTTTTAGAGAGGATCAGAGATAGCTCCCCCTCTTTTCAGCGATTAGGAGCTTTCGAATCTTTCAGGGGAATGTCTTTTATAAACTCAAAGAATTTGGGGCCCTCGTCTGGATCTGAGAGAGTAAAAGTTTTTCCCTTAAAAAAAATCAGCAGTTTCACTGGGAAACCCCACCTATACGAAATACCCATTTCTCTCAATCTGTCAGTGGTTAATTTGTAGGCCCTTCTCGCATCCATCGTTTCCTTAGAAAAATCTGAGAAGATTTTTAGGTGCGAAAAGGGTTCAGCAAATTTCTTTTCCTCTCTAATAAAACTTAAAATTCTCTCCTTAGTTGAGAAAAAGTGCAATCTTATTATCGTGTCTCTAGGTAAATCAGGGGAGATAAACGACGGGCGAAATAGGCGGTGAGCCCTGTCTATAATAAGGTCCTGTTCAGACAAAGAAGGGATGGATTTGTGAATTAAGTCTTGAACATAGGGGAGAAGGTCAGAGGGGGAGACACTTTCAGAGATGCCCCTAATTTTCAGGTTATTTCTTCTGCTTCTGTCTTCTAGATCAGCCACTTTTAATCTAAGTCTATGAAGCTCAGATTTAATCTCGAGATTTTCTGAGGAGACTTTATCTATTTTACCTTCTACCGTATTAAGTCTCTTGGTGTTTTCCTCTAATTTAACACCGAAGGCGCTCAAAGTAGACTTCATGGAGTCAACCTGTCTATCAAATCCCAACTTCATATTGTTATCAATCCTTTTGGTCAGGTTGTCCAGGAAAGAGGAAAGGTCAAAATTTTCTGGATTTTGAGAAGTGGGTAATTTTAACGGAACACTGATCATAAAATCAGGAGATAAAGGAGATGGATCTATTTTTAAACGCCTCCTTTCTGGGCTTGGATTAGGGGAAGTATCTGAGGAATCATCCTCTGAATTAGTTGCGAGGGGGGAAAATTTATTGCCCCAGTCACCAGGATCCCTTCTTTTTGAGGACACGGACAAATCCATATCCTCCTCTTTTTTACCTCTGGCTGTTGTAACAGAGGCAGGTTTAGAAATAGAAACCCTTTGCTGTTTTGGGGAAGTTACATTTTTAGGGGAGTCTTTGGTGGGAGTATACATTTTAGAGGTTGGGTTATCTTCAGGGTTTCTATGGGGTGATCTAGACTTGACTGGGCTAATAATATTAACAGAATCCTCTGAGGGGTTAGAGAAGGAAAAACGCTGGGAGGTCTTCCCTCTTACCACATTAGTTTTAAGGGGCATCTCTAGAGATTTTTGGGAATTTTTTTTGTTTGTTGCCATTATAGACCCTAGAATAAACCAATGGGATATCAATAGACAACAATTGGGACTATTGGCTAGAATAAAATCACAATGCCCAAAATAATTCCAGCAGACGGCTGATGTATACACAAAGAATATATAACCTAAAAAAGTAGAAAATTACAGAAATATATCCTGCTTCTCAGTAATTTAAATAGCAGACAGTTATAATACTGGTCAAGAGATGAATGATTATGCAGCCAATGTGACGACCGACAAAACACCTTTAACCATGCATAATTCACAATCAGCAGATTTAAAAGATAAAAGGAGAAAAGGGAAATAAGATATATAATCAATCAGTACTTCAAAAAGAAAAAGAAAAAGAAAAGAAAAAAAAAAAAAAAAAATAATATAAATAAATAAAAAAAACGCCGAGTGTCAGTTTTCCAAAGATATGGCAGTCAGGTGAACCAGAGACATCAGAAAATTTCGCCAGGAGAAAATGAATAGTTATTAGGAAAAATGATAATCAATGCAGTCCAAGGGTAGTAGTAATGTTCAAATTATTCTTATATCCAAGAGAACAAGCAGGTAAATTGTAGGTACTGTCCCTTAAGACAATAATAACTGAGAAGGGAGATTTACAAAAAGAACCTCCAAAGGGTTAATATAAAGTTTTGCAAACCAGATCCTATAAAGATCTGTAAAATTCTGTGGGCAACAGTTTTATGTGTAATACCTGGTGTTTTAATATACTGATTATAAGTATTGATACAAGATCAGCACCATGGACAGCAGCTCAGATTAATATAAGATCAGCACCATGGACAGCAGTTCAGACTAATATAAGATCAGCACCATGGACAGCAGTTCAGATCAGCACCATGGACAGCAGTTCAAACTAATATAAGATCAGCACCATGGACAGCAGTTCAGACTAATATAAGATCAGCACCATGGACAGCAGTTCAGAGCGACGCTGTAATGTAAGATCAGCACCATGGACAGCAGTTCAGAGCGACGCTGTAGCAGGAGGCAGGAGAATTGACTAGTATAAGATCAGCACCATGGACAGCAGTGCAGAGCGACGCTGCAGCAGGGGGCAGGAGATTTGAAAAAAAAAAAAAAAAAAATCAGCTGATTGAAAGTGTGTAACAGTGGAGGGCAGCGGTGCTACTGCAGCGAGGGACCAGGGGCAGAATCAAAGCACAGCGGCGCTGTCACAGGAGGGGGAGACAGTCACAGGGGTCTGCAGGGTCCAGATACTATAGGGGCACATAAAGCAGAGCGGCACAGCGGGGGTAGATGAAACGGACCTCGGCACCGGCGGCACTCAGCAGCTGGGAACAGGGGCAGAATCAAAGCGCAGCGGCGCTGTCACAGGAGGGGGAGACAGTCACAGGGGTCTGCAGGGTCCAGACACCCTAGGGGCACATACTGCAGAGCGGCACAGCGAGGGTAGATGGAACGGACCTCGGCACCGGCGGCACTTAACAGCTGAGAGCAGGGGGAACGGAGCGGCTCCTTGTCAGAGGGAGGGGGGATACCGCCGCCACTATATATGTCCTGGGGACGTGAGGACACCGGCCATACACACCGGCAGTGCCCGGCATCAGAGGAAACAGCTGATGCCGGCTCCGGAGCAGAGGAGGGGGAACCGCTACTATGGGAACAGCCTGAGGTGCAGGAAACAGCCGGAGAGGAGAGAGCCGGGCGCAGACAGCAGCGGTGGCAGTAAGCCGAGGGGGGAAAGGGACGCAGCAGCTTCACAGGGACACCAGGGGACACCGCTACTACCGGAGCAGCCCCGGAACCCTGGGCAACGGACCCCAGAAACCCAGTAAGAGCCCTGGCGTTAGCCGGGGCTTATCTACCTTAGCCTTGTATATGAAGTCCCGCTCCGTCCCAGTCTCCTGAGCTCCGCGTCGGACAAGCTAAATTCTCAGTCCCTCGCCGGCAGCAGGGGTCTCGTCCTCGGGGTCCAGTGGGGTTGATTGTATTTGGTCCGGGGGTGGTAGTGCCGCTTCTTATGGGTTGGGGTCCCGCGGGTCCGGTCCGGTCCTCCGTGGGGCTGCGACAGCAGATTGCAGGGCTGGGTTTTTTCAGGATGTCGGCGGTAACTCGGTCTCAGTCTCCTCTTCTCCTCTCCTCCTGGGTCCGGTGTCGGGACAGCTGATGCTGCTGTAAGGTCCTGCTCCCGGGGTCAGGAGCAGAGCAGAGCAGACCTGCGCTGCTATCACAGTCACTCCAGAGTCACGTTGCAGAGTGACTGGAAACAAGAAAAGGGCCGCAGAGTGACTGGAAACAAGAAAAGGGCCGCCAATAATCGCCTGGGTGTCAGAACCAGAACCAAAATGTGCCACCCCGTGGGTTTAAATATAAGCTCTGACAACAGTCAGGGGGCCCAGTATATAATGTTCAGTTAAATGAAGTGAGAGAAATATGTGCCCCCACCGATCTGTGAGCTTAAAGGGGCACGTCACAGCCTCAAGGACTGGAATGCTCACCAGGACTTACCGCAGCTGCATATAAAGCCTGCTGATAGTCCTTAAGTCCGGTATAAAACGATGTAATCCTGGGTCCGGAGGTAAAAGGGCATAAATGGGTCCACAATCCTGTAGGGCCACGTTACAGAGTCACTTCAATGGTGGATTCTGAGCCTCACCCAAATGTCTGAGCACAAAGCATCTCCAGGGTTGATGGGGTTAGCAGGGATTCCTTGGTGTCAAAATGATCCCTGAATGATAGGAAGTCAAATTATATAAGAATTTTGGAAAAAAATCTTCTTTTGTTGCTTAAAAAGTAGCTTTAAAGCGAAGCCCTCAGGGAGCTCAGGATCAAGCTGCCATCTCGTCCTGTGCTCAGGCCACTCCCCCCCATCTCACTCTCTTTGAATCTTCTTTATCATGCTAGGATTAGCAGGAAAAAGCAAAAAATTTCAGAATTGCACCTTGCAATGTGGAGATATTACTGTTTGTGCATTTACAATATTCATTGATTTTTGCCATTGAAAAACATGTTTTTCATATACCAGAAATGTTTGAAGCTACTGACTGAATGAAAGGAGCTGGCATCTCACTCTCTTTGAATCTTCTTTATCATGCTAGGATTAACAGGAAAAAGCTAAAAATTTCAGAATTGCACCGTGCAATGTGGAGATATTACTGTTTGTGCATTTACAATATTCATTGATTTTTGCCATTGAAAAACATGTTTTTCATATACCAGAAATGTTTGAAGCTACTGACTGAATGAAAGGAGCTGGCATCTCACTCTCTTTGAATCTTCTTTATCATGCTAGGATTAACAGGAAAAAGCTAAAAATTTCAGAATTGCACCGTGCAATGTGGAGATATTACTGTTTGTGCATTTACAATATTCATTGATTTTTGCCATTGAAAAACATGTTTTTCATATACCAGAAATGTTTGAAGCTACTGACTGAATGAAAGGAGCTGGCATCTCACTCTCTTTGAATCTTCTTTATCATGCTAGGATTAGCAGGAAAAAGCAAAAAATTTCAGAATTGCACCTTGCAATGTGGAGATATTACTGTTTGTGCATTTACAATATTCATTGATTTTTGCCATTGAAAAACATGTTTTTCATATACCAGAAATGTTTGAAGCTACTGACTGAATGAAAGGAGCTGGCATCTCACTCTCTTTGAATCTTCTTTATCATGCTAGGATTAACAGGAAAAAGCAAAAAATTTCAGAATTGCACCTTGCAATGTGGAGATATTACTGTTTGTGCATTTACAATATTCATTGATTTTTGCCATTGAAAAACATGTTTTTCATATACCAGAAATGTTTGAAGCTACTGACTGAATGAAAGGAGCTGGCATCTCACTCTCTTTGAATCTTCTTTATCATGCTAGGATTAACAGGAAAAAGCTAAAAATTTCAGAATTGCACCGTGCAATGTGGAGATATTACTGTTTGTGCATTTACAATATTCATTGATTTTTGCCATTGAAAAACATGTTTTTCATATACCAGAAATGTTTGAAGCTACTGACTGAATGAAAGGAGCTGGCATCTCACTCTCTTTGAATCTTCTTTATCATGCTAGGATTAGCAGGAAAAAGCAAAAAATTTCAGAATTGCACCTTGCAATGTGGAGATATTACTGTTTGTGCATTTACAATATTCATTGATTTTTGCCATTGAAAAACGTTTTTCATATACCAGAAATGTTTGAAGCTACTGACTGAATGAAAGGAGCTGGCATCTCACTCTCTTTGAATCTTCTTTATCATGCTAGGATTAACAGGAAAAAGCAAAAAATTTCAGAATTGCACCTTGCAATGTGGAGATATTACTGTTTGTGCATTTACAATATTCATTGATTTTTGCCATTGAAAAACATGTTTTTCATATACCAGAAATGTTTGAAGCTACTGACTGAATGAAAGGAGCTGGCATCTCACTCTCTTTGAATCTTCTTTATCATGCTAGGATTAACAGGAAAAAGCTAAAAATTTCAGAATTGCACCGTGCAATGTGGAGATATTACTGTTTGTGCATTTACAATATTCATTGATTTTTGCCATTGAAAAACATGTTTTTCATATACCAGAAATGTTTGAAGCTACTGACTGAATGAAAGGAGCTGGCATCTCACTCTCTTTGAATCTTCTTTATCATGCTAGGATTAGCAGGAAAAAGCAAAAAAATTCAGAATTGCACCTTGCAATGTGGAGATATTACTGTTTGTGCATTTACAATATTCATTGATTTTTGCCATTGAAAAACATGTTTTTCATATACCAGAAATGTTTGAAGCTACTGACTGAATGAAAGGAGCTGGCATCTCACTCTCTTTGAATCTTCTTTATCATGCTAGGATTAACAGGAAAAAGCTAAAAATTTCAGAATTGCACCGTGCAATGTGGAGATATTACTGTTTGTGCATTTACAATATTCATTGATTTTTGCCATTGAAAAACATGTTTTTCATATACCAGAAATGTTTGAAGCTACTGACTGAATGAAAGGAGCTGGCATCTCACTCTCTTTGAATCTTCTTTATCATGCTAGGATTAACAGGAAAAAGCTAAAAATTTCAGAATTGCACCGTGCAATGTGGAGATATTACTGTTTGTGCATTTACAATATTCATTGATTTTTGCCATTGAAAAACATGTTTTTCATATACCAGAAATGTTTGAAGCTACTGACTGAATGAAAGGAGCTGGCATCTCACTCTCTTTGAATCTTCTTTATCATGCTAGGATTAGCAGGAAAAAGCAAAAAATTTCAGAATTGCACCTTGCAATGTGGAGATATTACTGTTTGTGCATTTACAATATTCATTGATTTTTGCCATTGAAAAACATGTTTTTCATATACCAGAAATGTTTGAAGATACTGACTGAATGAAAGGAGCTGGCATCTCACTCTCTTTGAATCTTCTTTATCATGCTAGGATTAACAGGAAAAAGCTAAAAATTTCAGAATTGCACCGTGCAATGTGGAGATATTACTGTTTGTGCATTTACAATATTCATTGATTTTTGCCATTGAAAAACATGTTTTTCATATACCAGAAATGTTTGAAGCTACTGACTGAATGAAAGGAGCTGGCATCTCACTCTCTTTGAATCTTCTTTATCATGCTAGGATTAGCAGGAAAAAGCAAAAAATTTCAGAATTGCACCTTGCAATGTGGAGATATTACTGTTTGTGCATTTACAATATTCATTGATTTTTGCCATTGAAAAACATGTTTTTCATATACCAGAAATGTTTGAAGCTACTGACTGAATGAAAGGAGCTGGCATCTCACTCTCTTTGAATCTTCTTTATCATGCTAGGATTAACAGGAAAAAGCAAAAAATTTCAGAATTGCACCTTGCAATGTGGAGATATTACTGTTTGTGCATTTACAATATTCATTGATTTTTGCCATTGAAAAACATGTTTTTCATATACCAGAAATGTTTGAAGCTACTGACTGAATGAAAGGAGCTGGCATCTCACTCTCTTTGAATCTTCTTTATCATGCTAGGATTAACAGGAAAAAGCTAAAAATTTCAGAATTGCACCTTGCAATGTGGAGATATTACTGTTTGTGCATTTACAATATTCATTGATTTTTGCCATTGAAAAACATGTTTTTCATATACCAGAAATGTTTGAAGCTACTGACTGAATGAAAGGAGCTGGCATCTCACTCTCTTTGAATCTTCTTTATCATGCTAGGATTAACAGGAAAAAGCTAAAAATTTCAGAATTGCACCGTGCAATGTGGAGATATTACTGTTTGTGCATTTACAATATTCATTGATTTTTGCCATTGAAAAACATGTTTTTCATATACCAGAAATGTTTGAAGCTACTGACTGAATGAAAGGAGCTGGCATCTCACTCTCTTTGAATCTTCTTTATCATGCTAGGATTAGCAGGAAAAAGCAAAAAATTTCAGAATTGCACCTTGCAATGTGGAGATATTACTGTTTGTGCATTTACAATATTCATTGATTTTTGCCATTGAAAAACATGTTTTTCATATACCAGAAATGTTTGAAGCTACTGACTGAATGAAAGGAGCTGGCATCTCACTCTCTTTGAATCTTCTTTATCATGCTAGGATTAACAGGAAAA
>NW_027370408.1:0-36150 GCF_046119375.1 Phyllobates terribilis | reverse complement strand
TTTCATTCAGTCAGTAGCTTTCAAACATTTCTGGTATATGAAAAACATGTTTTTCATTGGCAAAAATCAATGAATATTGTAAATGCACAAAACAGTAATATCTCCACATTGCAAGGTGCAATTCTGAAAGTTTTTTGCTTTTTCCTGCTAATCCTAGCATGATAAAGAAGATTCAAAGAGAGTGAGATGCCAGCTCCTTTCATTCAGTCAGTAGCTTCAAACATTTCTGGTATATGAAAAACATGTTTTTCAATGGCAAAAATCAATGAATATTGTAAATGCACAAACAGTAATATCTCCACATTGCAACGGTGCAATTCTGAAATTTTAGCTTTTCCTGTTAATCCTAGCATGATAAAGAAGATTCAAAGAGAGTGAGATGCCAGCTCCTTTCATTCAGTCAGTAGCTTCAAACATTTCTGGTATATGAAAAACATGTTTTTCAATGGCAAAAATCAATGAATATTGTAAATGCACAAACAGTAATATCTCCACATTGCAAGGTGCAATTCTGAAATTTTTTGCTTTTTCCTGCTAATCCTAGCATGATAAAGAAGATTCAAAGAGAGTGAGATGCCAGCTCCTTTCATTCAGTCAGTAGCTTCAAACATTTCTGGTATATGAAAAACATGTTTTTCAATGGCAAAAATCAATGAATATTGTAAATGCACAAACAGTAATATCTCCACATTGCACGGTGCAATTCTGAAATTTTTAGCTTTTTCCTGTTAATCCTAGCATGATAAAGAAGATTCAAAGAGAGTGAGATGCCAGCTCCTTTCATTCAGTCAGTAGCTTCAAACATTTCTGGTATATGAAAAACATGTTTTTCAATGGCAAAAATCAATGAATATTGTAAATGCACAAACAGTAATATCTCCACATTGCAAGGTGCAATTCTGAAATTTTTTGCTTTTTCCTGTTAATCCTAGCATGATAAAGAAGATTCAAAGAGAGTGAGATGCCAGCTCCTTTCATTCAGTCAGTAGCTTCAAACATTTCTGGTATATGAAAAACATGTTTTTCAATGGCAAAAATCAATGAATATTGTAAATGCACAAACAGTAATATCTCCACATTGCAAGGTGCAATTCTGAAATTTTTTGCTTTTTCCTGCTAATCCTAGCATGATAAAGAAGATTCAAAGAGAGTGAGATGCCAGCTCCTTTCATTCAGTCAGTAGCTTCAAACATTTCTGGTATATGAAAAACATGTTTTTCAATGGCAAAAATCAATGAATATTGTAAATGCACAAACAGTAATATCTCCACATTGCACGGTGCAATTCTGAAATTTTTAGCTTTTTCCTGTTAATCCTAGCATGATAAAGAAGATTCAAAGAGAGTGAGATGCCAGCTCCTTTCATTCAGTCAGTAGCTTCAAACATTTCTGGTATATGAAAAACATGTTTTTCAATGGCAAAAATCAATGAATATTGTAAATGCACAAACAGTAATATCTCCACATTGCAAGGTGCAATTCTGAAATTTTTTGCTTTTTCCTGCTAATCCTAGCATGATAAAGAAGATTCAAAGAGAGTGAGATGCCAGCTCCTTTCATTCAGTCAGTAGCTTCAAACATTTCTGGTATATGAAAAACATGTTTTTCAATGGCAAAAATCAATGAATATTGTAAATGCACAAACAGTAATATCTCCACATTGCAAGGTGCAATTCTGAAATTTTTAGCTTTTTCCTGTTAATCCTAGCATGATAAAGAAGATTCAAAGAGAGTGAGATGCCAGCTCCTTTCATTCAGTCAGTAGCTTCAAACATTTCTGGTATATGAAAAACATGTTTTTCAATGGCAAAAAATCAATGAATATTGTAAATGCACAAACAGTAATATCTCCACATTGCAAGGTGCAATTCTGAAATTTTTTGCTTTTTCCTGCTAATCCTAGCATGATAAAGAAGATTCAAAGAGAGTGAGATGCCAGCTCCTTTCATTCAGTCAGTAGCTTCAAACATTTCTGGTATATGAAAAACATGTTTTTCAATGGCAAAAATCAATGAATATTGTAAATGCACAAACAGTAATATCTCCACATTGCACGGTGCAATTCTGAAATTTTTAGCTTTTTCCTGTTAATCCTAGCATGATAAAGAAGATTCAAAGAGAGTGAGATGCCAGCTCCTTTCATTCAGTCAGTAGCTTCAAACATTTCTGGTATATGAAAAACATGTTTTTCAATGGCAAAAATCAATGAATATTGTAAATGCACAAACAGTAATATCTCCACATTGCAAGGTGCAATTCTGAAATTTTTTGCTTTTTTCCTGTTAATCCTAGCATGATAAAGAAGATTCAAAGAGAGTGAGATGCCAGCTCCTTTCATTCAGTCAGTAGCTTCAAACATTTCTGGTATATGAAAAACATGTTTTTCAATGGCAAAAATCAATGAATATTGTAAATGCACAAACAGTAATATCTCCACATTGCAAGGTGCAATTCTGAAATTTTTTGCTTTTCCTTCCTGCTAATCCTAGCATGATAAAGAAGATTCAAAGAGAGTGAGATGCCAGCTCCTTTCATTCAGTCAGTAGCTTCAAACATTTCTGGTATATGAAAAACATGTTTTTCAATGGCAAAAATCAATGAATATTGTAAATGCACAAACAGTAATATCTCCACATTGCAAGGTGCAATTCTGAAATTTTTTGCTTTTTCCTGCTAATCCTAGCATGATAAAGAAGATTCAAAGAGAGTGAGATGCCAGCTCCTTTCATTCAGTCAGTAGCTTCAAACATTTCTGGTATATGAAAAACATGTTTTTCAATGGCAAAAATCAATGAATATTGTAAATGCACAAACAGTAATATCTCCACATTGCACGGTGCAATTCTGAAATTTTTTAGCTTTTTCCTGTTAATCCTAGCATGATAAAGAAGATTCAAAGAGAGTGAGATGCCAGCTCCTTTCATTCAGTCAGTAGCTTCAAACATTTCTGGTATATGAAAACATGTTTTTCAATGGCAAAAATCAATGAATATTGTAAATGCACAAACAGTAATATCTCCACATTGCAAGGTGCAATTCTGAAATTTTTTGCTTTTTCCTGCTAATCCTAGCATGATAAAGAAGATTCAAAGAGAGTGAGATGCCAGCTCCTTTCATTCAGTCAGTAGCTTCAAACATTTCTGGTATATGAAAAACATGTTTTTCAATGGCAAAAATCAATGAATATTGTAAATGCACAAACAGTAATATCTCCACATTGCACGGTGCAATTCTGAAATTTTTAGCTTTTTCCTGTTAATCCTAGCATGATAAAGAAGATTCAAAGAGAGTGAGATGCCAGCTCCTTTCATTCAGTCAGTAGCTTCAAACATTTCTGGTATATGAAAAACATGTTTTTCAATGGCAAAAATCAATGAATATTGTAAATGCACAAACAGTAATATCTCCACATTGCAAGGTGCAATTCTGAAATTTTTTGCTTTTTCCTGTTAATCCTAGCATGATAAAGAAGATTCAAAGAGAGTGAGATGCCAGCTCCTTTCATTCAGTCAGTAGCTTCAAACATTTCTGGTATATGAAAAACATGTTTTTCAATGGCAAAAATCAATGAATATTGTAAATGCACAAACAGTAATATCTCCACATTGCACGGTGCAATTCTGAAATTTTTAGCTTTTTCCTGTTAATCCTAGCATGATAAAGAAGATTCAAAGAGAGTGAGATGCCAGCTCCTTTCATTCAGTCAGTAGCTTCAAACATTTCTGGTATATGAAAAACATGTTTTTCAATGGCAAAAATCAATGAATATTGTAAATGCACAAACAGTAATATCTCCACATTGCAAGGTGCAATTCTGAAATTTTTGCTTTTCCTGCTAATCCTAGCATGATAAAGAAGATTCAAAGAGAGTGAGATGCCAGCTCCTTTCATTCAGTCAGTAGCTTCAAACATTTCTGGTATATGAAAAACATGTTTTTCAATGGCAAAAATCAATGAATATTGTAAATGCACAAACAGTAATATCTCCACATTGCACGGTGCAATTCTGAAATTTTTAGCTTTTTCCTGTTAATCCTAGCATGATAAAGAAGATTCAAAGAGAGTGAGATGCCAGCTCCTTTCATTCAGTCAGTAGCTTCAAACATTTCTGGTATATGAAAAACATGTTTTTCAATGGCAAAAATCAATGAATATTGTAAATGCACAAACAGTAATATCTCCACATTGCAAGGTGCAATTCTGAAATTTTTTGCTTTTTCCTGCTAATCCTAGCATGATAAAGAAGATTCAAAGAGAGTGAGATGCCAGCTCCTTTCATTCAGTCAGTAGCTTCAAACATTTCTGGTATATGAAAAACATGTTTTTCAATGGCAAAAATCAATGAATATTGTAAATGCACAAACAGTAATATCTCCACATTGCACGGTGCAATTCTGAAATTTTTAGCTTTTTCCTGTTAATCCTAGCATGATAAAGAAGATTCAAAGAGAGTGAGATGCCAGCTCCTTTCATTCAGTCAGTAGCTTCAAACATTTCTGGTATATGAAAAACATGTTTTTCAATGGCAAAAATCAATGAATATTGTAAATGCACAAACAGTAATATCTCCACATTGCAAGGTGCAATTCTGAAATTTTTTGCTTTTTCCTGTTAATCCTAGCATGATAAAGAAGATTCAAAGAGAGTGAGATGCCAGCTCCTTTCATTCAGTCAGTAGCTTCAAACATTTCTGGTATATGAAAAACATGTTTTTCAATGGCAAAAATCAATGAATATTGTAAATGCACAAACAGTAATATCTCCACATTGCAAGGTGCAATTCTGAAATTTTTTGCTTTTTCCTGCTAATCCTAGCATGATAAAGAAGATTCAAAGAGAGTGAGATGCCAGCTCCTTTCATTCAGTCAGTAGCTTCAAACATTTCTGGTATATGAAAAACATGTTTTTCAATGGCAAAAATCAATGAATATTGTAAATGCACAAACAGTAATATCTCCACATTGCACGGTGCAATTCTGAAATTTTTAGCTTTTTCCTGTTAATCCTAGCATGATAAAGAAGATTCAAAGAGAGTGAGATGCCAGCTCCTTTCATTCAGTCAGTAGCTTCAAACATTTCTGGTATATGAAAAACATGTTTTTCAATGGCAAAAATCAATGAATATTGTAAATGCACAAACAGTAATATCTCCACATTGCAAGGTGCAATTCTGAAATTTTTTGCTTTTTCCTGTTAATCCTAGCATGATAAAGAAGATTCAAAGAGAGTGAGATGCCAGCTCCTTTCATTCAGTCAGTAGCTTCAAACATTTCTGGTATATGAAAAACATGTTTTTCAATGGCAAAAATCAATGAATATTGTAAATGCACAAACAGTAATATCTCCACATTGCAAGGTGCAATTCTGAAATTTTTTGCTTTTTCCTGCTAATCCTAGCATGATAAAGAAGATTCAAAGAGAGTGAGATGCCAGCTCCTTTCATTCAGTCAGTAGCTTCAAACATTTCTGGTATATGAAAAACATGTTTTTCAATGGCAAAAATCAATGAATATTGTAAATGCACAAACAGTAATATCTCCACATTGCACGGTGCAATTCTGAAATTTTTAGCTTTTTCCTGTTAATCCTAGCATGATAAAGAAGATTCAAAGAGAGTGAGATGCCAGCTCCTTTCATTCAGTCAGTAGCTTCAAACATTTCTGGTATATGAAAAACATGTTTTTCAATGGCAAAAATCAATGAATATTGTAAATGCACAAACAGTAATATCTCCACATTGCACGGTGCAATTCTGAAATTTTTAGCTTTTTCCTGTTAATCCTAGCATGATAAAGAAGATTCAAAGAGAGTGAGATGCCAGCTCCTTTCATTCAGTCAGTAGCTTCAAACATTTCTGGTATATGAAAAACATGTTTTTCAATGGCAAAAATCAATGAATATTGTAAATGCACAAACAGTAATATCTCCACATTGCAAGGTGCAATTCTGAAATTTTTTGCTTTTTCCTGTTAATCCTAGCATGATAAAGAAGATTCAAAGAGAGTGAGATGCCAGCTCCTTTCATTCAGTCAGTAGCTTCAAACATTTCTGGTATATGAAAAACATGTTTTTCAATGGCAAAAATCAATGAATATTGTAAATGCACAAACAGTAATATCTCCACATTGCAAGGTGCAATTCTGAAATTTTTTGCTTTTTCCTGCTAATCCTAGCATGATAAAGAAGATTCAAAGAGAGTGAGATGCCAGCTCCTTTCATTCAGTCAGTAGCTTCAAACATTTCTGGTATATGAAAAACATGTTTTTCAATGGCAAAAATCAATGAATATTGTAAATGCACAAACAGTAATATCTCCACATTGCACGGTGCAATTCTGAAATTTTTAGCTTTTTCCTGTTAATCCTAGCATGATAAAGAAGATTCAAAGAGAGTGAGATGCCAGCTCCTTTCATTCAGTCAGTAGCTTCAAACATTTCTGGTATATGAAAAACATGTTTTTCAATGGCAAAAATCAATGAATATTGTAAATGCACAAACAGTAATATCTCCACATTGCAAGGTGCAATTCTGAAATTTTTTGCTTTTTCCTGCTAATCCTAGCATGATAAAGAAGATTCAAAGAGAGTGAGATGCCAGCTCCTTTCATTCAGTCAGTAGCTTCAAACATTTCTGGTATATGAAAAACATGTTTTTCAATGGCAAAAATCAATGAATATTGTAAATGCACAAACAGTAATATCTCCACATTGCACGGTGCAATTCTGAAATTTTTAGCTTTTTCCTGTTAATCCTAGCATGATAAAGAAGATTCAAAGAGAGTGAGATGCCAGCTCCTTTCATTCAGTCAGTAGCTTCAAACATTTCTGGTATATGAAAAACATGTTTTTCAATGGCAAAAATCAATGAATATTGTAAATGCACAAACAGTAATATCTCCACATTGCAAGGTGCAATTCTGAAATTTTTTGCTTTTTCCTGTTAATCCTAGCATGATAAAGAAGATTCAAAGAGAGTGAGATGCCAGCTCCTTTCATTCAGTCAGTAGCTTCAAACATTTCTGGTATATGAAAAACATGTTTTTCAATGGCAAAAATCAATGAATATTGTAAATGCACAAACAGTAATATCTCCACATTGCAAGGTGCAATTCTGAAATTTTTTGCTTTTTCCTGCTAATCCTAGCATGATAAAGAAGATTCAAAGAGAGTGAGATGCCAGCTTCTTTCATTCAGTCAGTAGCTTCAAACATTTCTGGTATATGAAAAACATGTTTTTCAATGGCAAAAATCAATGAATATTGTAAATGCACAAACAGTAATATCTCCACATTGCAAGGTGCAATTCTGAAATTTTTTGCTTTTTCCTGTTAATCCTAGCATGATAAAGAAGATTCAAAGAGAGTGAGATGCCAGCTCCTTTCATTCAGTCAGTAGCTTCAAACATTTCTGGTATATGAAAAACATGTTTTTCAATGGCAAAAATCAATGAATATTGTAAATGCACAAACAGTAATATCTCCACATTGCACGGTGCAATTCTGAAATTTTTAGCTTTTTCCTGTTAATCCTAGCATGATAAAGAAGATTCAAAGAGAGTGAGATGCCAGCTCCTTTCATTCAGTCAGTAGCTTCAAACATTTCTGGTATATGAAAAACATGTTTTTCAATGGCAAAAATCAATGAATATTGTAAATGCACAAACAGTAATATCTCCACATTGCAAGGTGCAATTCTGAAATTTTTTGCTTTTTCCTGCTAATCCTAGCATGATAAAGAAGATTCAAAGAGAGTGAGATGCCAGCTCCTTTCATTCAGTCAGTAGCTTCAAACATTTCTGGTATATGAAAAACATGTTTTTCAATGGCAAAAATCAATGAATATTGTAAATGCACAAACAGTAATATCTCCACATTGCACGGTGCAATTCTGAAATTTTTAGCTTTTTCCTGTTAATCCTAGCATGATAAAGAAGATTCAAAGAGAGTGAGATGCCAGCTACTTTCATTCAGTCAGTAGCTTCAAACATTTCTGGTATATGAAAAACATGTTTTTCAATGGCAAAAATCAATGAATATTGTAAATGCACAAACAGTAATATCTCCACATTGCAAGGTGCAATTCTGAAATTTTTTGCTTTTTCCTGTTAATCCTAGCATGATAAAGAAGATTCAAAGAGAGTGAGATGCCAGCTCCTTTCATTCAGTCAGTAGCTTCAAACATTTCTGGTATATGAAAAACATGTTTTTCAATGGCAAAAATCAATGAATATTGTAAATGCACAAACAGTAATATCTCCACATTGCAAGGTGCAATTCTGAAATTTTTTGCTTTTTCCTGCTAATCCTAGCATGATAAAGAAGATTCAAAGAGAGTGAGATGCCAGCTCCTTTCATTCAGTCAGTAGCTTCAAACATTTCTGGTATATGAAAAACATGTTTTTCAATGGCAAAAATCAATGAATATTGTAAATGCACAAACAGTAATATCTCCACATTGCACGGTGCAATTCTGAAATTTTTAGCTTTTTCCTGTTAATCCTAGCATGATAAAGAAGATTCAAAGAGAGTGAGATGCCAGCTCCTTTCATTCAGTCAGTAGCTTCAAACATTTCTGGTATATGAAAAACATGTTTTTCAATGGCAAAAATCAATGAATATTGTAAATGCACAAACAGTAATATCTCCACATTGCAAGGTGCAATTCTGAAATTTTTTGCTTTTTCCTGCTAATCCTAGCATGATAAAGAAGATTCAAAGAGAGTGAGATGCCAGCTCCTTTCATTCAGTCAGTAGCTTCAAACATTTCTGGTATATGAAAAACGTTTTTCAATGGCAAAAATCAATGAATATTGTAAATGCACAATCAGTAATATCTCCACATTGCACGGTGCAATTCTGAAATTTTTAGCTTTTTCCTGTTAATCCTAGCATGATAAAGAAGATTCAAAGAGAGTGAGATGCCAGCTCCTTTCATTCAGTCAGTAGCTTCAAACATTTCTGGTATATGAAAAACATGTTTTTCAATGGCAAAAATCAATGAATATTGTAAATGCACAAACAGTAATATCTCCACATTGCAAGGTGCAATTCTGAAATTTTTTGCTTTTTCCTGTTAATCCTAGCATGATAAAGAAGATTCAAAGAGAGTGAGATGCCAGCTCCTTTCATTCAGTCAGTAGCTTCAAACATTTCTGGTATATGAAAAACATGTTTTTCAATGGCAAAAATCAATGAATATTGTAAATGCACAAACAGTAATATCTCCACATTGCAAGGTGCAATTCTGAAATTTTTTGCTTTTTCCTGCTAATCCTAGCATGATAAAGAAGATTCAAAGAGAGTGAGATGCCAGCTCCTTTCATTCAGTCAGTAGCTTCAAACATTTCTGGTATATGAAAAACATGTTTTTCAATGGCAAAAATCAATGAATATTGTAAATGCACAAACAGTAATATCTCCACATTGCAAGGTGCAATTCTGAAATTTTTTGCTTTTTCCTGCTAATCCTAGCATGATAAAGAAGATTCAAAGAGAGTGAGATGCCAGCTCCTTTCATTCAGTCAGTAGCTTCAAACATTTCTGGTATATGAAAAACATGTTTTTCAATGGCAAAAATCAATGAATATTGTAAATGCACAAACAGTAGTATCTCCACATTGCACGGTGCAATTCTGAAATTTTTAGCTTTTTCCTGCTAATCCTAGCATGATAAAGAAGATTCAAAGAGAGTGAGATGCCAGCTCCTTTCATTCAGTCAGTAGCTTCAAACATTTCTGGTATATGAAAAACATGTTTTTCAATGGCAAAAATCAATGAATATTGTAAATGCACAAACAGTAATATCTCCACATTGCACGGTGCAATTCTGAAATTTTTTGCTTTTTCCTGTTAATCCTAGCATGATAAAGAAGATTCAAAGAGAGTGAGATGCCAGCTCCTTTCATTCAGTCAGTAGCTTCAAACATTTCTGGTATATGAAAAACATGTTTTTCAATGGCAAAAATCAATGAATATTGTAAATGCACAAACAGTAATATCTCCACATTGCAAGGTGCAATTCTGAAATTTTTTGCTTTTTCCTGCTAATCCTAGCATGATAAAGAAGATTCAAAGAGAGTGAGATGCCAGCTCCTTTCATTCAGTCAGTAGCTTCAAACATTTCTGGTATATGAAAAACATGTTTTTCAATGGCAAAAATCAATGAATATTGTAAATGCACAAACAGTAATATCTCCACATTGCACGGTGCAATTCTGAAATTTTTAGCTTTTTCCTGTTAATCCTAGCATGATAAAGAAGATTCAAAGAGAGTGAGATGCCAGCTCCTTTCATTCAGTCAGTAGCTTCAAACATTTCTGGTATATGAAAAACATGTTTTTCAATGGCAAAAATCAATGAATATTGTAAATGCACAAACAGTAATATCTCCACATTGCAAGGTGCAATTCTGAAATTTTTTGCTTTTTCCTGCTAATCCTAGCATGATAAAGAAGATTCAAAGAGAGTGAGATGCCAGCTCCTTTCATTCAGTCAGTAGCTTCAAACATTTCTGGTATATGAAAAACATGTTTTTCAATGGCAAAAATCAATGAATATTGTAAATGCACAAACAGTAATATCTCCACATTGCACGGTGCAATTCTGAAATTTTTAGCTTTTTCCTGTTAATCCTAGCATGATAAAGAAGATTCAAAGAGAGTGAGATGCCAGCTCCTTTCATTCAGTCAGTAGCTTCAAACATTTCTGGTATATGAAAAACATGTTTTTCAATGGCAAAAATCAATGAATATTGTAAATGCACAAACAGTAATATCTCCACATTGCAAGGTGCAATTCTGAAATTTTTTGCTTTTTCCTGCTAATCCTAGCATGATAAAGAAGATTCAAAGAGAGTGAGATGCCAGCTCCTTTCATTCAGTCAGTAGCTTCAAACATTTCTGGTATATGAAAAACATGTTTTTCAATGGCAAAAATCAATGAATATTGTAAATGCACAAACAGTAATATCTCCACATTGCACGGTGCAATTCTGAAATTTTTTGCTTTTTCCTGCTAATCCTAGCATGATAAAGAATATTCAAAGAGAGTGAGATGCCAGCTCCTTTCATTCAGTCAGTAGCTTCAAACATTTCTGGTATATGAAAAACATGTTTTTCAATGGCAAAAATCAATGAATATTGTAAATGCACAAACAGTAATATCTCCACATTGCAAGGTGCAATTCTGAAATTTTTTGCTTTTTCCTGCTAATCCTAGCATGATAAAGAAGATTCAAAGAGAGTGAGATGCCAGCTCCTTTCATTCAGTCAGTAGCTTCAAACATTTCTGGTATATGAAAAACATGTTTTTCAATGGCAAAAATCAATGAATATTGTAAATGCACAAACAGTAATATCTCCACATTGCACGGTGCAATTCTGAAATTTTTAGCTTTTTCCTGTTAATCCTAGCATGATAAAGAAGATTCAAAGAGAGTGAGATGCCAGCTCCTTTCATTCAGTCAGTAGCTTCAAACATTTCTGGTATATGAAAAACATGTTTTTCAATGGCAAAAATCAATGAATATTGTAAATGCACAAACAGTAATATCTCCACATTGCAAGGTGCAATTCTGAAATTTTTTGCTTTTTCCTGCTAATCCTAGCATGATAAAGAAGATTCAAAGAGAGTGAGATGCCAGCTCCTTTCATTCAGTCAGTAGCTTCAAACATTTCTGGTATATGAAAAACATGTTTTTCAATTGCAAAAATCAATGAATATTGTAAATGCACAAACAGTAATATCTCCACATTGCACGGTGCAATTCTGAAATTTTTAGCTTTTTCCTGTTAATCCTAGCATGATAAAGAAGATTCAAAGAGAGTGAGATGCCAGCTCCTTTCATTCAGTCAGTAGCTTCAAACATTTCTGGTATATGAAAAACATGTTTTTCAATGGCAAAAATCAATGAATATTGTAAATGCACAAACAGTAATATCTCCACATTGCAAGGTGCAATTCTGAAATTTTTTGCTTTTTCCTGCTAATCCTAGCATGATAAAGAAGATTCAAAGAGAGTGAGATGCCAGCTCCTTTCATTCAGTCAGTAGCTTCAAACATTTCTGGTATATGAAAAACATGTTTTTCAATGGCAAAAATCAATGAATATTGTAAATGCACAAACAGTAATATCTCCACATTGCAAGGTGCAATTCTGAAATTTTTTGCTTTTTCCTGTTAATCCTAGCATGATAAAGAAGATTCAAAGAGAGTGAGATGCCAGCTCCTTTCATTCAGTCAGTAGCTTCAAACATTTCTGGTATATGAAAAACATGTTTTTCAATGGCAAAAATCAATGAATATTGTAAATGCACAAACAGTAATATCTCCACATTGCAAGGTGCAATTCTGAAATTTTTTGCTTTTTCCTGCTAATCCTAGCATGATAAAGAAGATTCAAAGAGAGTGAGATGCCAGCTCCTTTCATTCAGTCAGTAGCTTCAAACATTTCTGGTATATGAAAAACATGTTTTTCAATGGCAAAAATCAATGAATATTGTAAATGCACAAACAGTAATATCTCCACATTGCACGGTGCAATTCTGAAATTTTTAGCTTTTTCCTGTTAATCCTAGCATGATAAAGAAGATTCAAAGAGAGTGAGATGCCAGCTCCTTTCATTCAGTCAGTAGCTTCAAACATTTCTGGACGTTTTTCAATGGCAAAAATTAATGAATATTGTAAATGCACAAACAGTAATATCTCCACATTGCAAGGTGCAATTCTGAAATTTTTTGCTTTTTCCTGCTAATCCTAGCATGATAAAGAAGATTCAAAGAGAGTGAGATGCCAGCTCCTTTCATTCAGTCAGTAGCTTCAAACATTTCTGGTATATGAAAAACATGTTTTTCAATGGCAAAAATCAATGAATATTGTAAATGCACAAACAGTAATATCTCCACATTGCAAGGTGCAATTCTGAAATTTTTTGCTTTTTCCTGTTAATCCTAGCATGATAAAGAAGATTCAAAGAGAGTGAGATGCCAGCTCCTTTCATTCAGTCAGTAGCTTCAAACATTTCTGGTATATGAAAAACATGTTTTTCAATGGCAAAAATCAATGAATATTGTAAATGCACAAACAGTAATATCTCCACATTGCACGGTGCAATTCTGAAATTTTTTGCTTTTTCCTGTTAATCCTAGCATGATAAAGAAGATTCAAAGAGAGTGAGATGCCAGCTCCTTTCATTCAGTCAGTAGCTTCAAACATTTCTGGTATATGAAAAACATGTTTTTCAATGGCAAAAATCAATGAATATTGTAAATGCACAAACAGTAATATCTCCACATTGCAAGGTGCAATTCTGAAATTTTTTGCTTTTTCCTGCTAATCCTAGCATGATAAAGAAGATTCAAAGAGAGTGAGATGCCAGCTCCTTTCATTCAGTCAGTAGCTTCAAACATTTCTGGTATATGAAAAACATGTTTTTCAATGGCAAAAATCAATGAATATTGTAAATGCACAAACAGTAATATCTCCACATTGCACGGTGCAATTCTGAAATTTTTAGCTTTTTCCTGTTAATCCTAGCATGATAAAGAAGATTCAAAGAGAGTGAGATGCCAGCTCCTTTCATTCAGTCAGTAGCTTCAAACATTTCTGGTATATGAAAAACATGTTTTTCAATGGCAAAAATCAATGAATATTGTAAATGCACAAACAGTAATATCTCCACATTGCAAGGTGCAATTCTGAAATTTTTTGCTTTTTCCTGCTAATCCTAGCATGATAAAGAAGATTCAAAGAGAGTGAGATGCCAGCTCCTTTCATTCAGTCAGTAGCTTCAAACATTTCTGGTATATGAAAAACATGTTTTTCAATGGCAAAAATCAATGAATATTGTAAATGCACAAACAGTAATATCTCCACATTGCACGGTGCAATTCTGAAATTTTTAGCTTTTTCCTGTTAATCCTAGCATGATAAAGAAGATTCAAAGAGAGTGAGATGCCAGCTCCTTTCATTCAGTCAGTAGCTTCAAACATTTCTGGTATATGAAAAACATGTTTTTCAATGGCAAAAATCAATGAATATTGTAAATGCACAAACAGTAATATCTCCACATTGCAAGGTGCAATTCTGAAATTTTTTGCTTTTTCCTGCTAATCCTAGCATGATAAAGAAGATTCAAAGAGAGTGAGATGCCAGCTCCTTTCATTCAGTCAGTAGCTTCAAACATTTCTGGTATATGAAAAACATGTTTTTCAATGGCAAAAATCAATGAATATTGTAAATGCACAAACAGTAATATCTCCACATTGCACGGTGCAATTCTGAAATTTTTTGCTTTTTCCTGCTAATCCTAGCATGATAAAGAATATTCAAAGAGAGTGAGATGCCAGCTCCTTTCATTCAGTCAGTAGCTTCAAACATTTCTGGTATATGAAAAACATGTTTTTCACTGGCAAAAATCAATGAATATTGTAAATGCACAAACAGTAATATCTCCACATTGCAAGGTGCAATTCTGAAATTTTTTGCTTTTTCCTGCTAATCCTAGCATGATAAAGAAGATTCAAAGAGAGTGAGATGCCAGCTCCTTTCATTCAGTCAGTAGCTTCAAACATTTCTGGTATATGAAAAACATGTTTTTCAATGGCAAAAATCAATGAATATTCTAAATGCACAAACAGTAATATCTCCACATTGCACGGTGCAATTCTGAAATTTTTAGCTTTTTCCTGTTAATCCTAGCATGATAAAGAAGATTCAAAGAGAGTGAGATGCCAGCTCCTTTCATTCAGTCAGTAGCTTCAAACATTTCTGGTATATGAAAAACATGTTTTTCAATGGCAAAAATCAATGAATATTGTAAATGCACAAACAGTAATATCTCCACATTGCAAGGTGCAATTCTGAAATTTTTTGCTTTTTCCTGCTAATCCTAGCATGATAAAGAAGATTCAAAGAGAGTGAGATGCCAGCTCCTTTCATTCAGTCAGTAGCTTCAAACATTTCTGGTATATGAAAAACATGTTTTTCAATTGCAAAAATCAATGAATATTGTAAATGCACAAACAGTAATATCTCCACATTGCACGGTGCAATTCTGAAATTTTTAGCTTTTTCCTGTTAATCCTAGCATGATAAAGAAGATTCAAAGAGAGTGAGATGCCAGCTCCTTTCATTCAGTCAGTAGCTTCAAACATTTCTGGTATATGAAAAACATGTTTTTCAATGGCAAAATCAATGAATATTGTAAATGCACAAACAGTAATATCTCCACATTGCAAGGTGCAATTCTGAAATTTTTTGCTTTTTCCTGCTAATCCTAGCATGATAAAGAAGATTCAAAGAGAGTGAGATGCCAGCTCCTTTCATTCAGTCAGTAGCTTCAAACATTTCTGGTATATGAAAAACATGTTTTTCAATGGCAAAAATCAATGAATATTGTAAATGCACAAACAGTAATATCTCCACATTGCAAGGTGCAATTCTGAAATTTTTTGCTTTTTCCTGTTAATCCTAGCATGATAAAGAAGATTCAAAGAGAGTGAGATGCCAGCTCCTTTCATTCAGTCAGTAGCTTCAAACATTTCTGGTATATGAAAAACATGTTTTTCAATGGCAAAAATCAATGAATATTGTAAATGCACAAACAGTAATATCTCCACATTGCAAGGTGCAATTCTGAAATTTTTTGCTTTTTCCTGCTAATCCTAGCATGATAAAGAAGATTCAAAGAGAGTGAGATGCCAGCTCCTTTCATTCAGTCAGTAGCTTCAAACATTTCTGGTATATGAAAAAACATGTTTTTCAATGGCAAAAATCAATGATATTGTAAATGCACAAACAGTAATATCTCCACATTGCACGGTGCAATTCTGAAATTTTTAGCTTTTTCCTGTTAATCCTAGCATGATAAAGAAGATTCAAAGAGAGTGAGATGCCAGCTCCTTTCATTCAGTCAGTAGCTTCAAACATTTCTGGACGTTTTTCAATGGCAAAAATTAATGAATATTGTAAATGCACAAACAGTAATATCTCCACATTGCAAGGTGCAATTCTGAAATTTTTTGCTTTTTCCTGCTAATCCTAGCATGATAAAGAAGATTCAAAGAGAGTGAGATGCCAGCTCCTTTCATTCAGTCAGTAGCTTCAAACATTTCTGGTATATGAAAAACATGTTTTTCAATGGCAAAAATCAATGAATATTGTAAATGCACAAACAGTAATATCTCCACATTGCAAGGTGCAATTCTGAAATTTTTTGCTTTTTCCTGTTAATCCTAGCATGATAAAGAAGATTCAAAGAGAGTGAGATGCCAGCTCCTTTCATTCAGTCAGTAGCTTCAAACATTTCTGGTATATGAAAAACATGTTTTTCAATGGCAAAAATCAATGAATATTGTAAATGCACAAACAGTAATATCTCCACATTGCAAGGTGCAATTCTGAAATTTTTGCTTTTTCCTGTTAATCCTAGCATGATAAAGGAGATTCAAAGAGAGTGAGATGCCAGCTCCTTTCATTCAGTCAGTAGCTTCAAACATTTCTGGTATATGAAAAACATGTTTTTCAATGGCAAAAATCAATGAATATTGTAAATGCACAAACAGTAATATCTCCACATTGCAAGGTGCAATTCTGAAATTTTTTGCTTTTTCCTGCTAATCCTGGCATGATAAAGAAGATTCAAAGAGAGTGAGATGCCAGCTCCTTTCATTCAGTCAGTAGCTTCAAACATTTCTGGTATATGAAAAACAATGTTTTTCAATGGCAAAAATCAATGAATATTGTAAATGCACAAACAGTAATATCTCCACATTGCAAGGTGCAATTCTGAAATTTTTTGCTTTTTCCTGCTAATCCTAGCATGATAAAGAAGATTCAAAGAGAGTGAGATGCCAGCTCCTTTCATTCAGTCAGTAGCTTCAAACATTTCTGGTATATGAAAAACATGTTTTTCAATGGCAAAAATCAATGAATATTGTAAATGCACAAACAGTAATATCTCCACATTGCACGGTGCAATTCTGAAATTTTTAGCTTTTTCCTGTTAATCCTAGCATGATAAAGAAGATTCAAAGAGAGTGAGATGCCAGCTCCTTTCATTCAGTCAGTAGCTTCAAACATTTCTGGTATATGAAAAACATGTTTTCAATGGCAAAAATCAATGAATATTGTAAATGCACAAACAATAATATCTCCACATTGCAAGGTGCAATTCTGAAATTTTTTGCTTTTTCCTGCTAATCCTAGCATGATAAAGAAGATTCAAAGAGAGTGAGATGCCAGCTCCTTTCATTCAGTCAGTAGCTTCAAACATTTCTGGTATATGAAAAACACATGTTTTTCAATGGCAAAAATCAATGAATATTGTAAATGCACAAACAGTAATATCTCCACATTGCACGGTGCAATTCTGAAATTTTTAGCTTTTTCCTGTTAATCCTAGCATGATAAAGAAGATTCAAAGAGAGTGAGATGCCAGCTCCTTTCATTCAGTCAGTAGCTTCAAATATTTCTGGTATATGAAAAACATGTTTTTCAATGGCAAAAATCAATGAATATTGTAAATGCACAAACAGTAATATCTCCATATTGGAAGGTGCAATTCTGAAATTTTTTGCTTTTTCCTGCTAATCCTAGCATGATAAAGAAGATTCAAAGAGAGTGAGATGCCAGCTCCTTTCATTCAGTCAGTAGCTTCAAACATTTCTGGTATATGAAAAACATGTTTTTCAATGGCAAAAATCAATGAATATTGTAAATGCACAAACAGTAATATCTCCACATTGCACGGTGCAATTCTGAAATTTTTAGCTTTTTCCTGTTAATCCTAGCATGATAAAGAAGATTCAAAGAGAGTGAGATGCCAGCTCCTTTCATTCAGTCAGTAGCTTCAAACATTTCTGGACGTTTTTCAATGGCAAAAATTAATGAATATTGTAAATGCACAAACAGTAATATCTCCACATTGCAAGGTGCAATTCTGAAATTTTTTGCTTTTTCCTGCTAATCCTAGCATGATAAAGAAGATTCAAAGAGAGTGAGATGCCAGCTCCTTTCATTCGGTCAGTAGCTTCAAACATTTCTGGTATATGAAAAACATGTTTTTCAATGGCAAAAATCAATGAATATTGTAAATGCACAAACAGTAATATCTCCACATTGCAAGGTGCAATTCTGAAATTTTTTGCTTTTTCCTGTTAATCCTAGCATGATAAAGAAGATTCAAAGAGAGTGAGATGCCAGCTCCTTTCATTCAGTCAGTAGCTTCAAACATTTCTGGTATATGAAAAACATGTTTTTCAATGGCAAAAATCAATGAATATTGTAAATGCACAAACAGTAATATCTCCACATTGCAAGGTGCAATTCTGAAATTTTTTGCTTTTTCCTGTTAATCCTAGCATGATAAAGAAGATTCAAAGAGAGTGAGATGCCAGCTCCTTTCATTCAGTCAGTAGCTTCAAACATTTCTGGTATATGAAAAACATGTTTTTCAATGGCAAAAATCAATGAATATTGTAAATGCACAAACAGTAATATCTCCACATTGCAAGGTGCAATTCTGAAATTTTTTGCTTTTTCCTGCTAATCCTAGCATGATAAAGAAGATTCAAAGAGAGTGAGATGCCAGCTCCTTTCATTCAGTCAGTAGCTTCAAACATTTCTGGTATATGAAAAACATGTTTTTCAATGGCAAAAATCAATGAATATTGTAAATGCACAAACAGTAATATCTCCACATTGCAAGGTGCAATTCTGAAATTTTTTGCTTTTTCCTGCTAATCCTAGCATGATAAAGAAGATTCAAAGAGAGAGATGCCAGCTCCTTTCATTCAGTCAGTAGCTTCAAACATTTCTGGTATATGAAAAACATGTTTTTCAATGGCAAAAATCAATGAATATTGTAAATGCACAAACAGTAATATCTCCACATTGCAAGGTGCAATTCTGAAATTTTTTGCTTTTTCCTGCTAATCCTAGCATGATAAAGAAGATTCAAAGAGAGTGAGATGCCAGCTCCTTTCATTCAGTCAGTAGCTTCAAACATTTCTGGTATATGAAAAACATGTTTTTCAATGGCAAATATCAATGAATATTGTAAATGCACAAACAGTAATATCTCCACATTGCACGGTGCAATTCTGAAATTTTTAGCTTTTTCCTGTTAATCCTAGCATGATAAAGAAGATTCAAAGAGAGTGAGATGCCAGCTCCTTTCATTCAGTCAGTAGCTTCAAACATTTCTGGTATATGAAAAACATGTTTTTCAATGGCAAAAATCAATGAATATTGTAAATGCACAAACAGTAATATCTCCATATTGCAAGGTGCAATTCTGAAATTTTTTGCTTTTTCCTGTTAATCCTAGCATGATAAAGAAGATTCAAAGAGAGTGAGATGCCAGCTCCTTTCATTCAGTCAGTAGCTTCAAACATTTCTGGTATATGAAAAACATGTTTTTCAATGGCAAAAATCAATGAATATTGTAAATGCACAAACAGTAATATCTCCACATTGCAAGGTGCAATTCTGAAATTTTTTGCTTTTTCCTGCTAATCCTAGCATGATAAAGAAGATTCAAAGAGAGTGATATGCCAGCTCCTTTCATTCAGTCAGTAGCTTCAAACATTTCTGGTATATGAAAAACATGTTTTTCAATGGCAAAAATCAATGAATATTGTAAATGCACAAACAGTAATATCTCCACATTGCACGGTGCAATTCTGAAATTTTTAGCTTTTTCCTGTTAATCCTAGCATGATAAAGAAGATTCAAAGAGAGTGAGATGCCAGCTCCTTTCATTCAGTCAGTAGCTTCAAACATTTCTGGTATATGAAAAACATGTTTTTCAATGGCAAAAATCAATGAATATTGTAAATGCACAAACAGTAATATCTCCACATTGCAAGGTGCAATTCTGAAATTTTTTGCTTTTTCCTGCTAATCCTAGCATGATAAAGAAGATTCAAAGAGAGTGAGATGCCAGCTCCTTTCATTCAGTCAGTAGCTTCAAACATTTCTGGTATATGAAAAACATGTTTTTCAATGGCAAAAATCAATGAATATTGTAAATGCACAAACAGTAATATCTCCACATTGCACGGTGCAATTCTGAAATTTTTAGCTTTTTCCTGTTAATCCTAGCATGATAAAGAAGATTCAAAGAGAGTGAGATGCCAGCTCCTTTCATTCAGTCAGTAGCTTCAAACATTTCTGGTATATGAAAAACATGTTTTTCAATGGCAAAAATCAATGAATATTGTAAATGCACAAACAGTAATATCTCCACATTGCAAGGTGCAATTCTGAAATTTTTTGCTTTTTCCTGTTAATCCTAGCATGATAAAGAAGATTCAAAGAGAGTGAGATGCCAGCTCCTTTCATTCAGTCAGTAGCTTCAAACATTTCTGGTATATGAAAAACATGTTTTTCAATGGCAAAAATCAATGAATATTGTAAATGCACAAACAGTAATATCTCCACATTGCAAGGTGCAATTCTGAAATTTTTTGCTTTTTCCTGCTAATCCTAGCATGATAAAGAAGATTCAAAGAGAGTGAGATGCCAGCTCCTTTCATTCAGTCAGTAGCTTCAAACATTTCTGGTATATGAAAAACATGTTTTTCAATGGCAAAAATCAATGAATATTGTAAATGCACAAACAGTAATATCTCCACATTGCACGGTGCAATTCTGAAATTTTTAGCTTTTTCCTGTTAATCCTAGCATGATAAAGAAGATTCAAAGAGAGTGAGATGCCAGCTCCTTTCATTGTCAGTAGCTTCAAACATTTCTGGTATATGAAAAACATGTTTTTCAATGGCAAAAATCAATGAATATTGTAAATGCACAAACAGTAATATCTCCACATTGCAAGGTGCAATTCTGAAATTTTTTGCTTTTTCCTGCTAATCCTAGCATGATAAAGAAGATTCAAAGAGAGTGAGATGCCAGCTCCTTTCATTCAGTCAGTAGCTTCAAACATTTCTGGTATATGAAAAACATGTTTTTCAATGGCAAAAATCAATGAATATTGTAAATGCACAAACAGTAATATCTCCACATTGCACGGTGCAATTCTGAAATTTTTAGCTTTTTCCTGTTAATCCTAGCATGATAAAGAAGATTCAAAGAGAGTGAGATGCCAGCTCCTTTCATTCAGTCAGTAGCTTCAAACATTTCTGGACGTTTTTCAATGGCAAAAATTTATGAATATTGTAAATGCACAAACAGTAATATCTCCACATTGCAAGGTGCAATTCTGAAATTTTTTGCTTTTTCCTGCTAATCCTAGCATGATAAAGAAGATTCAAAGAGAGTGAGATGCCAGCTCCTTTCATTCAGTCAGTAGCTTCAAACATTTCTGGTATATGAAAAACATGTTTTTCAATGGCAAAAATCAATGAATGTTGTAAATGCACAAACAGTAATATCTCCACATTGCAAGGTGCAATTCTGAAATTTTTTGCTTTTTCCTGTTAATCCTAGCATGATAAAGAAGATTCAAAGAGAGTGAGATGCCAGCTCCTTTCATTCAGTCAGTAGCTTCAAACATTTCTGGTATATGAAAAACATGTTTTTCAATGGCAAAAATCAATGAATATTGTAAATGCACAAACAGTAATATCTCCACATTGCAAGGTGCAATTCTGAAATTTTTTGCTTTTTCCTGCTAATCCTAGCATGATAAAGAAGATTCAAAGAGAGTGATATGCCAGCTCCTTTCATTCAGTCAGTAGCTTCAAACATTTCTGGTATATGAAAAACATGTTTTTCAATGGCAAAAATCAATGAATATTGTAAATGCACAAACAGTAATATCTCCACATTGCAAGGTGCAATTCTGAAATTTTTTGCTTTTTCCTGTTAATCCTAGCATGATAAAGAAGATTCAAAGAGAGTGAGATGCCAGCTCCTTTCATTCAGTCAGTAGCTTCAAACATTTCTGGTATATGAAAAACATGTTTTTCAATGGCAAAAATCAATGAATATTGTAAATGCACAAACAGTAATATCTCCACATTGCAAGGTGCAATTCTGAAATTTTTTGCTTTTTCCTGCTAATCCTAGCATGATAAAGAAGATTCAAAGAGAGTGAGATGCCAGCTCCTTTCATTCAGTCAGTAGCTTCAAACATTTCTGGTATATGAAAAACATGTTTTTCAATGGCAAAAATCAATGAATATTGTAAATGCACAAACAGTAATATCTCCACATTGCACGGTGCAATTCTGAAATTTTTAGCTTTTTCCTGTTAATCCTAGCATGATAAAGAAGATTCAAAGAGAGTGAGATGCCAGCTCCTTTCATTCAGTCAGTAGCTTCAAACATTTCTGGTATATGAAAAACATGTTTTTCAATGGCAAAAATCAATGAATATTGTAAATGCACAAACAGTAATATCTCCACATTGCAAGGTGCAATTCTGAAATTTTTTGCTTTTTCCTGCTAATCCTAGCATGATAAAGAAGATTCAAATAGAGTGAGATGCCAGCTCCTTTCATTCAGTCAGTAGCTTCAAACATTTCTGGTATATGAAAAACATGTTTTTCAATGGCAAAAATCAATGAATATTGTAAATGCACAAACAGTAATATCTCCACATTGCACGGTGCAATTCTGAAATTTTTAGCTTTTTCCTGTTAATCCTAGCATGATAAAGAAGATTCAAAGAGAGTGAGATGCCAGCTCCTTTCATTCAGTCAGTAGCTTCAAACATTTCTGGTATATGAAAAACATGTTTTTCAATGGCAAAAATCAATGAATATTGTAAATGCACAAACAGTAATATCTCCACATTGCAAGGTGCAATTCTGAAATTTTTTGCTTTTTCCTGCTAATCCTAGCATGATAAAGAAGATTCAAAGAGAGTGAGATGCCAGCTCCTTTCATTCAGTCAGTAGCTTCAAACATTTCTGGTATATGAAAAACATGTTTTTCAATGGCAAAAATCAATGAATATTGTAAATGCACAAACAGTAATATCTCCACATTGCAAGGTGCAATTCTGAAATTTTTTGCTTTTTCCTGCTAATCCTAGCATGATAAAGAAGATTCAAAGAGAGTGAGATGCCAGCTCCTTTCATTCAGTCAGTAGCTTCAAACATTTCTGGTATATGAAAAACATGTTTTTCAATGGCAAAAATCAATGAATATTGTAAATGCACAAACAGTAATATCTCCACATTGCACGGTGCAATTCTGAAATTTTTAGCTTTTTCCTGTTAATCCTAGCATGATAAAGAAGATTCAAAGAGAGTGAGATGCCAGCTCCTTTCATTCAGTCAGTAGCTTCAAACATTTCTGGTATATGAAAAACATGTTTTTCAATGGCAAAAATCAATGAATATTGTAAATGCACAAACAGTAATATCTCC
This sequence comes from Phyllobates terribilis, assembly GCF_046119375.1. Lineage (NCBI taxonomy): Eukaryota > Metazoa > Chordata > Amphibia > Anura > Dendrobatidae > Phyllobates > Phyllobates terribilis. Next base: position 12,816 of record NW_027370408.1, on the reverse strand, counting down.
ACATTGCAAGGTGCAATTCTGAAATTTTTTGCTTTTTCCTGCTAATCCTAGCATGATAAAGAAGATTCAAAGAGAGTGAGATGCCAGCTCCTTTCATTCAGTCAGTAGCTTCAAACATTTCTGGTATATGAAAAACATGTTTTTCAATGGCAAAAATCAATGAATATTGTAAATGCACAAACAGTAATATCTCCACATTGCACGGTGCAATTCTGAAATTTTTAGCTTTTTCCTGTTAATCCTAGCATGATAAAGAAGATTCAAAGAGAGTGAGATGCCAGCTCCTTTCATTCAGTCAGTAGCTTCAAACATTTCTGGTATATGAAAAACATGTTTTTCAATGGCAAAAATCAATGAATATTGTAAATGCACAAACAGTAATATCTCCATATTGGAAGGTGCAATTCTGAAATTTTTTGCTTTTTCCTGCTAATCCTAGCATGATAAAGAAGATTCAAAGAGAGTGAGATGCCAGCTCCTTTCATTCAGTCAGTAGCTTCAAACATTTCTGGTATATGAAAAACATGTTTTTCAATGGCAAAAATCAATGAATATTGTAAATGCACAAACAGTAATATCTCCACATTGCACGGTGCAATTCTGAAATTTTTAGCTTTTTCCTGTTAATCCTAGCATGATAAAGAAGATTCAAAGAGAGTGAGATGCCAGCTCCTTTCATTCAGTCAGTAGCTTCAAACATTTCTGGACGTTTTTCAATGGCAAAAATTAATGAATATTGTAAATGCACAAACAGTAATATCTCCACATTGCAAGGTGCAATTCTGAAATTTTTTGCTTTTTCCTGCTAATCCTAGCATGATAAAGAAGATTCAAAGAGAGTGAGATGCCAGCTCCTTTCATTCAGTCAGTAGCTTCAAACATTTCTGGTATATGAAAAACATGTTTTTCAATGGCAAAAATCAATGAATATTGTAAATGCACAAACAGTAATATCTCCACATTGCAAGGTGCAATTCTGAAATTTTTTGCTTTTTCCTGTTAATCCTAGCATGATAAAGAAGATTCAAAGAGAGTGAGATGCCAGCTCCTTTCATTCAGTCAGTAGCTTCAAACATTTCTGGTATATGAAAAACATGTTTTTCAATGGCAAAAATCAATGAATATTGTAAATGCACAAACAGTAATATCTCCACATTGCAAGGTGCAATTCTGAAATTTTTTGCTTTTTCCTGTTAATCCTAGCATGATAAAGAAGATTCAAAGAGAGTGAGATGCCAGCTCCTTTCATTCAGTCAGTAGCTTCAAACATTTCTGGTATATGAAAAACATGTTTTTCAATGGCAAAAATCAATGAATATTGTAAATGCACAAACAGTAATATCTCCACATTGCAAGGTGCAATTCTGAAATTTTTTGCTTTTTCCTGCTAATCCTAGCATGATAAAGAAGATTCAAAGAGAGTGAGATGCCAGCTCCTTTCATTCAGTCAGTAGCTTCAAACATTTCTGGTATATGAAAAACATGTTTTTCAATGGCAAAAATCAATGAATATTGTAAATGCACAAACAGTAATATCTCCACATTGCAAGGTGCAATTCTGAAATTTTTTGCTTTTTCCTGCTAATCCTAGCATGATAAAGAAGATTCAAAGAGAGAGATGCCAGCTCCTTTCATTCAGTCAGTAGCTTCAAACATTTCTGGTATATGAAAAACATGTTTTTCAATGGCAAAAATCAATGAATATTGTAAATGCACAAACAGTAATATCTCCACATTGCAAGGTGCAATTCTGAAATTTTTTGCTTTTTCCTGCTAATCCTAGCATGATAAAGAAGATTCAAAGAGAGTGAGATGCCAGCTCCTTTCATTCAGTCAGTAGCTTCAAACATTTCTGGTATATGAAAAACATGTTTTTCAATGGCAAATATCAATGAATATTGTAAATGCACAAACAGTAATATCTCCACATTGCACGGTGCAATTCTGAAATTTTTAGCTTTTTCCTGTTAATCCTAGCATGATAAAGAAGATTCAAAGAGAGTGAGATGCCAGCTCCTTTCATTCAGTCAGTAGCTTCAAACATTTCTGGTATATGAAAAACATGTTTTTCAATGGCAAAAATCAATGAATATTGTAAATGCACAAACAGTAATATCTCCATATTGCAAGGTGCAATTCTGAAATTTTTTGCTTTTTCCTGTTAATCCTAGCATGATAAAGAAGATTCAAAGAGAGTGAGATGCCAGCTCCTTTCATTCAGTCAGTAGCTTCAAACATTTCTGGTATATGAAAAACATGTTTTTCAATGGCAAAAATCAATGAATATTGTAAATGCACAAACAGTAATATCTCCACATTGCAAGGTGCAATTCTGAAATTTTTTGCTTTTTCCTGCTAATCCTAGCATGATAAAGAAGATTCAAAGAGAGTGATATGCCAGCTCCTTTCATTCAGTCAGTAGCTTCAAACATTTCTGGTATATGAAAAACATGTTTTTCAATGGCAAAAATCAATGAATATTGTAAATGCACAAACAGTAATATCTCCACATTGCACGGTGCAATTCTGAAATTTTTAGCTTTTTCCTGTTAATCCTAGCATGATAAAGAAGATTCAAAGAGAGTGAGATGCCAGCTCCTTTCATTCAGTCAGTAGCTTCAAACATTTCTGGTATATGAAAAACATGTTTTTCAATGGCAAAAATCAATGAATATTGTAAATGCACAAACAGTAATATCTCCACATTGCAAGGTGCAATTCTGAAATTTTTTGCTTTTTCCTGCTAATCCTAGCATGATAAAGAAGATTCAAAGAGAGTGAGATGCCAGCTCCTTTCATTCAGTCAGTAGCTTCAAACATTTCTGGTATATGAAAAACATGTTTTTCAATGGCAAAAATCAATGAATATTGTAAATGCACAAACAGTAATATCTCCACATTGCACGGTGCAATTCTGAAATTTTTAGCTTTTTCCTGTTAATCCTAGCATGATAAAGAAGATTCAAAGAGAGTGAGATGCCAGCTCCTTTCATTCAGTCAGTAGCTTCAAACATTTCTGGTATATGAAAAACATGTTTTTCAATGGCAAAAATCAATGAATATTGTAAATGCACAAACAGTAATATCTCCACATTGCAAGGTGCAATTCTGAAATTTTTTGCTTTTTCCTGCTAATCCTAGCATGATAAAGAAGATTCAAAGAGAGTGAGATGCCAGCTCCTTTCATTCAGTCAGTAGCTTCAAACATTTCTGGTATATGAAAAACATGTTTTTCAATGGCAAAAATCAATGAATATTGTAAATGCACAAACAGTAATATCTCCACATTGCACGGTGCAATTCTGAAATTTTTAGCTTTTTCCTGTTAATCCTAGCATGATAAAGAAGATTCAAAGAGAGTGAGATGCCAGCTCCTTTCATTCAGTCAGTAGCTTCAAACATTTCTGGTATATGAAAAACATGTTTTTCAATGGCAAAAATCAATGAATATTGTAAATGCACAAACAGTAATATCTCCACATTGCAAGGTGCAATTCTGAAATTTTTTGCTTTTTCCTGCTAATCCTAGCATGATAAAGAAGATTCAAAGAGAGTGAGATGCCAGCTCCTTTCATTCAGTCAGTAGCTTCAAACATTTCTGGTATATGAAAAACATGTTTTTCAATGGCAAAAATCAATGAATATTGTAAATGCACAAACAGTAATATCTCCACATTGCAAGGTGCAATTCTGAAATTTTTTGCTTTTTCCTGCTAATCCTAGCATGATAAAGAAGATTCAAAGAGAGAGATGCCAGCTCCTTTCATTCAGTCAGTAGCTTCAAACATTTCTGGTATATGAAAAACATGTTTTTCAATGGCAAAAATCAATGAATATTGTAAATGCACAAACAGTAATATCTCCACATTGCAAGGTGCAATTCTGAAATTTTTTGCTTTTTCCTGCTAATCCTAGCATGATAAAGAAGATTCAAAGAGAGTGAGATGCCAGCTCCTTTCATTCAGTCAGTAGCTTCAAACATTTCTGGTATATGAAAAACATGTTTTTCAATGGCAAATATCAATGAATATTGTAAATGCACAAACAGTAATATCTCCACATTGCACGGTGCAATTCTGAAATTTTTAGCTTTTTCCTGTTAATCCTAGCATGATAAAGAAGATTCAAAGAGAGTGAGATGCCAGCTCCTTTCATTCAGTCAGTAGCTTCAAACATTTCTGGTATATGAAAAACATGTTTTTCAATGGCAAAAATCAATGAATATTGTAAATGCACAAACAGTAATATCTCCATATTGCAAGGTGCAATTCTGAAATTTTTTGCTTTTTCCTGTTAATCCTAGCATGATAAAGAAGATTCAAAGAGAGTGAGATGCCAGCTCCTTTCATTCAGTCAGTAGCTTCAAACATTTCTGGTATATGAAAAACATGTTTTTCAATGGCAAAAATCAATGAATATTGTAAATGCACAAACAGTAATATCTCCACATTGCAAGGTGCAATTCTGAAATTTTTTGCTTTTTCCTGCTAATCCTAGCATGATAAAGAAGATTCAAAGAGAGTGATATGCCAGCTCCTTTCATTCAGTCAGTAGCTTCAAACATTTCTGGTATATGAAAAACATGTTTTTCAATGGCAAAAATCAATGAATATTGTAAATGCACAAACAGTAATATCTCCACATTGCACGGTGCAATTCTGAAATTTTTAGCTTTTTCCTGTTAATCCTAGCATGATAAAGAAGATTCAAAGAGAGTGAGATGCCAGCTCCTTTCATTCAGTCAGTAGCTTCAAACATTTCTGGTATATGAAAAACATGTTTTTCAATGGCAAAAATCAATGAATATTGTAAATGCACAAACAGTAATATCTCCACATTGCAAGGTGCAATTCTGAAATTTTTTGCTTTTTCCTGCTAATCCTAGCATGATAAAGAAGATTCAAAGAGAGTGAGATGCCAGCTCCTTTCATTCAGTCAGTAGCTTCAAACATTTCTGGTATATGAAAAACATGTTTTTCAATGGCAAAAATCAATGAATATTGTAAATGCACAAACAGTAATATCTCCACATTGCACGGTGCAATTCTGAAATTTTTAGCTTTTTCCTGTTAATCCTAGCATGATAAAGAAGATTCAAAGAGAGTGAGATGCCAGCTCCTTTCATTCAGTCAGTAGCTTCAAACATTTCTGGTATATGAAAAACATGTTTTTCAATGGCAAAAATCAATGAATATTGTAAATGCACAAACAGTAATATCTCCACATTGCAAGGTGCAATTCTGAAATTTTTTGCTTTTTCCTGTTAATCCTAGCATGATAAAGAAGATTCAAAGAGAGTGAGATGCCAGCTCCTTTCATTCAGTCAGTAGCTTCAAACATTTCTGGTATATGAAAAACATGTTTTTCAATGGCAAAAATCAATGAATATTGTAAATGCACAAACAGTAATATCTCCACATTGCAAGGTGCAATTCTGAAATTTTTTGCTTTTTCCTGCTAATCCTAGCATGATAAAGAAGATTCAAAGAGAGTGAGATGCCAGCTCCTTTCATTCAGTCAGTAGCTTCAAACATTTCTGGTATATGAAAAACATGTTTTTCAATGGCAAAAATCAATGAATATTGTAAATGCACAAACAGTAATATCTCCACATTGCACGGTGCAATTCTGAAATTTTTAGCTTTTTCCTGTTAATCCTAGCATGATAAAGAAGATTCAAAGAGAGTGAGATGCCAGCTCCTTTCATTGTCAGTAGCTTCAAACATTTCTGGTATATGAAAAACATGTTTTTCAATGGCAAAAATCAATGAATATTGTAAATGCACAAACAGTAATATCTCCACATTGCAAGGTGCAATTCTGAAATTTTTTGCTTTTTCCTGCTAATCCTAGCATGATAAAGAAGATTCAAAGAGAGTGAGATGCCAGCTCCTTTCATTCAGTCAGTAGCTTCAAACATTTCTGGTATATGAAAAACATGTTTTTCAATGGCAAAAATCAATGAATATTGTAAATGCACAAACAGTAATATCTCCACATTGCACGGTGCAATTCTGAAATTTTTAGCTTTTTCCTGTTAATCCTAGCATGATAAAGAAGATTCAAAGAGAGTGAGATGCCAGCTCCTTTCATTCAGTCAGTAGCTTCAAACATTTCTGGACGTTTTTCAATGGCAAAAATTTATGAATATTGTAAATGCACAAACAGTAATATCTCCACATTGCAAGGTGCAATTCTGAAATTTTTTGCTTTTTCCTGCTAATCCTAGCATGATAAAGAAGATTCAAAGAGAGTGAGATGCCAGCTCCTTTCATTCAGTCAGTAGCTTCAAACATTTCTGGTATATGAAAAACATGTTTTTCAATGGCAAAAATCAATGAATGTTGTAAATGCACAAACAGTAATATCTCCACATTGCAAGGTGCAATTCTGAAATTTTTTGCTTTTTCCTGTTAATCCTAGCATGATAAAGAAGATTCAAAGAGAGTGAGATGCCAGCTCCTTTCATTCAGTCAGTAGCTTCAAACATTTCTGGTATATGAAAAACATGTTTTTCAATGGCAAAAATCAATGAATATTGTAAATGCACAAACAGTAATATCTCCACATTGCAAGGTGCAATTCTGAAATTTTTTGCTTTTTCCTGCTAATCCTAGCATGATAAAGAAGATTCAAAGAGAGTGAGATGCCAGCTCCTTTCATTCAGTCAGTAGCTTCAAACATTTCTGGTATATGAAAAACATGTTTTTCAATGGCAAAAATCAATGAATATTGTAAATGCACAAACAGTAATATCTCCACATTGCAAGGTGCAATTCTGAAATTTTTTGCTTTTTCCTGTTAATCCTAGCATGATAAAGAAGATTCAAAGAGAGTGAGATGCCAGCTCCTTTCATTCAGTCAGTAGCTTCAAACATTTCTGGTATATGAAAAACATGTTTTTCAATGGCAAAAATCAATGAATATTGTAAATGCACAAACAGTAATATCTCCACATTGCAAGGTGCAATTCTGAAATTTTTTGCTTTTTCCTGCTAATCCTAGCATGATAAAGAAGATTCAAAGAGAGTGAGATGCCAGCTCCTTTCATTCAGTCAGTAGCTTCAAACATTTCTGGTATATGAAAAACATGTTTTTCAATGGCAAAAATCAATGAATATTGTAAATGCACAAACAGTAATATCTCCACATTGCACGGTGCAATTCTGAAATTTTTAGCTTTTTCCTGTTAATCCTAGCATGATAAAGAAGATTCAAAGAGAGTGAGATGCCAGCTCCTTTCATTCAGTCAGTAGCTTCAAACATTTCTGGTATATGAAAAACATGTTTTTCAATGGCAAAAATCAATGAATATTGTAAATGCACAAACAGTAATATCTCCACATTGCAAGGTGCAATTCTGAAATTTTTTGCTTTTTCCTGCTAATCCTAGCATGATAAAGAAGATTCAAAGAGAGTGAGATGCCAGCTCCTTTCATTCAGTCAGTAGCTTCAAACATTTCTGGTATATGAAAAACATGTTTTTCAATGGCAAAAATCAATGAATATTGTAAATGCACAAACAGTAATATCTCCACATTGCAAGGTGCAATTCTGAAATTTTTTGCTTTTTCCTGCTAATCCTAGCATGATAAAGAAGATTCAAAGAGAGTGAGATGCCAGCTCCTTTCATTCAGTCAGTAGCTTCAAACATTTCTGGTATATGAAAAACATGTTTTTCAATGGCAAAAATCAATGAATATTGTAAATGCACAAACAGTAATATCTCCACATTGCAAGGTGCAATTCTGAAATTTTTTGCTTTTTCCTGCTAATCCTAGCATGATAAAGAAGATTCAAAGAGAGTGAGATGCCAGCTCCTTTCATTCAGTCAGTAGCTTCAAACATTTCTGGTATATGAAAAACATGTTTTTCAATGGCAAAAATCAATGAATATTGTAAATGCACAAACAGTAATATCTCCACATTGCACGGTGCAATTCTGAAATTTTTAGCTTTTTCCTGTTAATCCTAGCATGATAAAGAAGATTCAAAGAGAGTGAGATGCCAGCTCCTTTCATTCAGTCAGTAGCTTCAAACATTTCTGGTATATGAAAAACATGTTTTTCAATGGCAAAAATCAATGAATATTGTAAATGCACAAACAGTAATATCTCCACATTGCAAGGTGCAATTCTGAAATTTTTTGCTTTTTCCTGCTAATCCTAGCATGATAAAGAAGATTCAAAGAGAGTGAGATGCCAGCTCCTTTCATTCAGTCAGTAGCTTCAAACATTTCTGGTATATGAAAAACATGTTTTTCAATGGCAAAAATCAATGAATATTGTAAATGCACAAACAGTAATATCTCCACATTGCACGGTGCAATTCTGAAATTTTTAGCTTTTTCCTGTTAATCCTAGCATGATAAAGAAGATTCAAAGAGAGTGAGATGCCAGCTCCTTTCATTCAGTCAGTAGCTTCAAACATTTCTGGTATATGAAAAACATGTTTTTCAATGGCAAAAATCAATGAATATTGTAAATGCACAAACAGTAATATCTCCATATTGGAAGGTGCAATTCTGAAATTTTTTGCTTTTTCCTGCTAATCCTAGCATGATAAAGAAGATTCAAAGAGAGTGAGATGCCAGCTCCTTTCATTCAGTCAGTAGCTTCAAACATTTCTGGTATATGAAAAACATGTTTTTCAATGGCAAAAATCAATGAATATTGTAAATGCACAAACAGTAATATCTCCACATTGCACGGTGCAATTCTGAAATTTTTAGCTTTTTCCTGTTAATCCTAGCATGATAAAGAAGATTCAAAGAGAGTGAGATGCCAGCTCCTTTCATTCAGTCAGTAGCTTCAAACATTTCTGGACGTTTTCAATGGCAAAAATTAATGAATATTGTAAATGCACAAACAGTAATATCTCCACATTGCAAGGTGCAATTCTGAAATTTTTTGCTTTTTCCTGCTAATCCTAGCATGATAAAGAAGATTCAAAGAGAGTGAGATGCCAGCTCCTTTCATTCAGTCAGTAGCTTCAAACATTTCTGGTATATGAAAAACATGTTTTTCAATGGCAAAAATCAATGAATATTGTAAATGCACAAACAGTAATATCTCCACATTGCAAGGTGCAATTCTGAAATTTTTTGCTTTTTCCTGTTAATCCTAGCATGATAAAGAAGATTCAAAGAGAGTGAGATGCCAGCTCCTTTCATTCAGTCAGTAGCTTCAAACATTTCTGGTATATGAAAAACATGTTTTTCAATGGCAAAAATCAATGAATATTGTAAATGCACAAACAGTAATATCTCCACATTGCAAGGTGCAATTCTGAAATTTTTTGCTTTTTCCTGTTAATCCTAGCATGATAAAGAAGATTCAAAGAGAGTGAGATGCCAGCTCCTTTCATTCAGTCAGTAGCTTCAAACATTTCTGGTATATGAAAAACATGTTTTTCAATGGCAAAAATCAATGAATATTGTAAATGCACAAACAGTAATATCTCCACATTGCAAGGTGCAATTCTGAAATTTTTTGCTTTTTCCTGCTAATCCTAGCATGATAAAGAAGATTCAAAGAGAGTGAGATGCCAGCTCCTTTCATTCAGTCAGTAGCTTCAAACATTTCTGGTATATGAAAAACATGTTTTTCAATGGCAAAAATCAATGAATATTGTAAATGCACAAACAGTAATATCTCCACATTGCAAGGTGCAATTCTGAAATTTTTTGCTTTTTCCTGCTAATCCTAGCATGATAAAGAAGATTCAAAGAGAGAGATGCCAGCTCCTTTCATTCAGTCAGTAGCTTCAAACATTTCTGGTATATGAAAAACATGTTTTTCAATGGCAAAAATCAATGAATATTGTAAATGCACAAACAGTAATATCTCCACATTGCAAGGTGCAATTCTGAAATTTTTTGCTTTTTCCTGCTAATCCTAGCATGATAAAGAAGATTCAAAGAGAGTGAGATGCCAGCTCCTTTCATTCAGTCAGTAGCTTCAAACATTTCTGGTATATGAAAAACATGTTTTTCAATGGCAAAAATCAATGAATATTGTAAATGCACAAACAGTAATATCTCCACATTGCACGGTGCAATTCTGAAATTTTTAGCTTTTTCCTGTTAATCCTAGCATGATAAAGAAGATTCAAAGAGAGTGAGATGCCAGCTCCTTTCATTCAGTCAGTAGCTTCAAACATTTCTGGTATATGAAAAACATGTTTTTCAATGGCAAAAATCAATGAATATTGTAAATGCACAAACAGTAATATCTCCATATTGCAAGGTGCAATTCTGAAATTTTTTGCTTTTTCCTGTTAATCCTAGCATGATAAAGAAGATTCAAAGAGAGTGAGATGCCAGCTCCTTTCATTCAGTCAGTAGCTTCAAACATTTCTGGTATATGAAAAACATGTTTTTCAATGGCAAAAATCAATGAATATTGTAAATGCACAAACAGTAATATCTCCACATTGCAAGGTGCAATTCTGAAATTTTTTGCTTTTTCCTGCTAATCCTAGCATGATAAAGAAGATTCAAAGAGAGTGATATGCCAGCTCCTTTCATTCAGTCAGTAGCTTCAAACATTTCTGGTATATGAAAAACATGTTTTTCAATGGCAAAAATCAATGAATATTGTAAATGCACAAACAGTAATATCTCCACATTGCACGGTGCAATTCTGAAATTTTTAGCTTTTTCCTGTTAATCCTAGCATGATAAAGAAGATTCAAAGAGAGTGAGATGCCAGCTCCTTTCATTCAGTCAGTAGCTTCAAACATTTCTGGTATATGAAAAACATGTCTTTCAATGGCAAAAATCAATGAATATTGTAAATGCACAAACAGTAATATCTCCACATTGCACGGTGCAATTCTGAAATTTTTAGCTTTTTCCTGTTAATCCTAGCATGATAAAGAAGATTCAAAGAGAGTGAGATGCCAGCTCCTTTCATTCAGTCAGTAGCTTCAAACATTTCTGGTATATGAAAAACATGTTTTTCAATGGCAAAAATCAATGAATATTGTAAATGCACAAACAGTAATATCTCCACATTGCAAGGTGCAATTCTGAAATTTTTTGCTTTTTCCTGTTAATCCTAGCATGATAAAGAAGATTCAAAGAGAGTGAGATGCCAGCTCCTTTCATTCAGTCAGTAGCTTCAAACATTTCTGGTATATGAAAAACATGTTTTTCAATGGCAAAAATCAATGAATATTGTAAATGCACAAACAGTAATATCTCCACATTGCAAGGTGCAATTCTGAAATTTTTTGCTTTTTCCTGCTAATCCTAGCATGATAAAGAAGATTCAAAGAGAGTGAGATGCCAGCTCCTTTCATTCAGTCAGTAGCTTCAAACATTTCTGGTATATGAAAAACATGTTTTTCAATGGCAAAAATCAATGAATATTGTAAATGCACAAACAGTAATATCTCCACATTGCACGGTGCAATTCTGAAATTTTTAGCTTTTTCCTGTTAATCCTAGCATGATAAAGAAGATTCAAAGAGAGTGAGATGCCAGCTCCTTTCATTCAGTCAGTAGCTTCAAACATTTCTGGTATATGAAAAACATGTTTTTCAATGGCAAAAATCAATGAATATTGTAAATGCACAAACAGTAATATCTCCACATTGCAAGGTGCAATTCTGAAATTTTTTGCTTTTTCCTGCTAATCCTAGCATGATAAAGAAGATTCAAAGAGAGTGAGATGCCAGCTCCTTTCATTCAGTCAGTAGCTTCAAACATTTCTGGTATATGAAAAACATGTTTTTCAATGGCAAAAATCAATGAATATTGTAAATGCACAAACAGTAATATCTCCACATTGCAAGGTGCAATTCTGAAATTTTTGCTTTTTCCTGTTAATCCTAGCATGATAAAGAAGATTCAAAGAGAGTGAGATGCCAGCTCCTTTCATTCAGTCAGTAGCTTCAAACATTTCTGGACGTTTTTCAATGGCAAAAATTTATGAATATTGTAAATGCACAAACAGTAATATCTCCACATTGCAAGGTGCAATTCTGAAATTTTTGCTTTTTCCTGCTAATCCTAGCATGATAAAGAAGATTCAAAGAGAGTGAGATGCCAGCTCCTTTCATTCAGTCAGTAGCTTCAAACATTTCTGGTATATGAAAAACATGTTTTTCAATGGCAAAAATCAATGAATGTTGTAAATGCACAAACAGTAATATCTCCACATTGCAAGGTGCAATTCTGAAATTTTTTGCTTTTTCCTGTTAATCCTAGCATGATAAAGAAGATTCAAAGAGAGTGAGATGCCAGCTCCTTTCATTCAGTCAGTAGCTTCAAACATTTCTGGTATATGAAAAACATGTTTTTCAATGGCAAAAATCAATGAATATTGTAAATGCACAAACAGTAATATCTCCACATTGCAAGGTGCAATTCTGAAATTTTTTGCTTTTTCCTGCTAATCCTAGCATGATAAAGAAGATTCAAAGAGAGTGAGATGCCAGCTCCTTTCATTCAGTCAGTAGCTTCAAACATTTCTGGTATATGAAAAACATGTTTTTCAATGGCAAAAATCAATGAATATTGTAATTGCACAACAGTAATATCTCCACATTGCAAGGTGCAATTCTGAAATTTTTTGCTTTTTCCTGTTAATCCTAGCATGATAAGAAGATTCAAAGAGAGTGAGATGCCAGCTCCTTTCATTCAGTCAGTAGCTTCAAACATTTCTGGTATATGAAAAACATGTTTTTCAATGGCAAAAATCAATGAATATTGTAAATGCACAAACAGTAATATCTCCACATTGCAAGGTGCAATTCTGAAATTTTTTTGCTTTTTCCTGCTAATCCTAGCATGATAAAGAAGATTCAAAG